>NW_015505744.1:382648-401132 GCF_001515645.1 Sinocyclocheilus grahami | reverse complement strand
CACTTTATATATATATATTTAGCATACGTATCTCAGTTTAAATGCCTCAGTTTGGTTTTATATTATATTATATTATATTATATTATATTATATTATATTATATTATATTATATTATATTATATTATATTATATTATATTATATTATATTATATTATATTATATTATATTATATTATATTATATTATATTATATTATATTATATTATATTATATCATACTACGGGGCTGTTGAATGCTTGAATCTGATTGGCTGATGAACGTTCTAAGGTGGGCAATTATTTTCAGGGAAACACACGGGAAATGCACGGCAAACGTAGTTCCAGACAGTTCTTGACCGCATTGCATGTCCATATTACTTCGCCAAATAATTTCAGTTATTTCAAAGGTCCTTACAGCCTAAAACAGCAAAAGAACCAAAACCCACAACGGCACCAGCCAAACAAATAAATATAGTAAAATGAACGATAGGATAAAAACGATAGGATAAAAACGACAGATCATTTCCATGTTTTTGCAACAAAATTAAGTTTTTTTTACGAATTACGAAAGCACATACTCTATCTCTCCCCCGCTCTCTCCCTCACAGATGCACACACATACAAGTTTGCACACACTTGTTGATAGCACTACTCTGATGATTTTATCAGTAACATCAGCTTAAAAACTACAACTCTTCTCACAAGCGAGGTAACAACATCGCTGTTCGTGAAGAAAATGAACTTAAAGTTTCACTATTACTAGAGACATTGCTGCCGAACACTTTTGAGAGACGCACAGACTTTCTCTTATTTAGTTATTAACTGCATTAGTCTGCTATCAACAGCTCAATCCTCCGTTACTAGGCCTAAAATGACGTTTTGGAATTAGCAACGGAGGCGTTGGATGAGATGCGGAAGAAATTAATCCTACTCACAATAGTGTTTTAAGTATAAAAACTGGACAAATACCTTGAAATATATCATCTGATCGATGTCTTGAGGTGTGGTAACCATAGTATAAGCAGAAAAATTTATTTTGGTCCATTGAATTCTTAGAAAATAATGCACACCCGAGGTGGTGATATGGCCAGTCAATTAAACCCCTCGTCAATTATTCCTTACTTATATTGTTATATTATACTTATATCATACTTATATCATGACACTATAAGGTAATAATATGCACCTTTTAGGAGTAAATAAGGTGTAACTTTTGAAAAGGTACCGCCCAGTGACAGCTTTGTACCTTGAGTGTGATAATGTATTCACATTTTGTTCAATGTGTTATTTTAATGTGTTTCAATGTGTTTAAAGTGTTATTACACTAATCGGATGCACAGGAAAATTAAAGGGGGATATATTATGAGTAATCAAACTTTCTCTGATCTTTTTAGATAAATGAGTTTATGATACTATGAAAAATAAGAATGTATGAACCCAAAAATTCACCCCCGGAGATATTTATTAAAATTTAAGATGCACTAAAAAACTTATTCAGGGTTGGTTGTTGGCTGGTTAGCATGGGTCAGTAAAAAGCCAAAAAAACGGCATGCTTAATTCTAAGAGAACGTGAAAAATAGTCATAAGATATATTATTACTGTTAAGAGCAAAATACTTAATTCTAATTTCTAACATTATGTGGACCTTGGGGAAAAACATCATAATGAAAAATAATGGATATCCTTGTTTTAAAATTACATATTAGACCCTTTATCTGCTTTTTTGGCTTTTTGTCCATATTTTCAACTTGGAACGACATACACAAATTTCTATTCCTCTCATGGAAACCAGCCACTTTAGCGGAACAGTTTTGGAAAATTGCCAGGTTCTCTTGTTGAAATGTCAGCTGGCTTCGAGACTGACCACACATCTGCCAACACAAAAGTGAAAGCGTAAGAGCCCGGAGGAGTTTCCTCAGTGGAATTCCTTTATAGTCCGCCATGCCTCTCATCAGAGAGATTTTAACTACATTACTTCCTCTAGCCATGTGTGCCGATGGCAACTACTTTTGTCGGCAATGCGCTAATACACAGATTAGAGATATCACTGGATATTGCAAACAAGAGAGGGGAGATATGCTTAGAGTAACCGAACGCTAACTTCCTGTTAAAATCACAGTATTAACACACTAAACACCCCCTCAGGTCTGCTTAAGACAGAGGTCTTTGGGAATTTTACTCATTTTTCCAGTTTTTATCAGCATTGGGATTACGTTTCTGGCTCAGCTTTGCCAACCTTTTGATTAAAGATACTAGTATTTATTTACGTCACAGAGGAAGTCATTAGCGCAAATACGTGGCATGAATTCTTCAAGTATGAGAACCCTCTCATGTAAACATGGCATTTTGAGGGAAAAATATGTTAATGATTATGCAAATGGGTAATCACATTGCAGGTTTTATGAAGCAGAAACTAGCTGTGGCACAAACCTGCACAAGGTTCCACCCCTCCAACGATTCGGCGATGATCGAAGTCACTGACGGACACACTCCTCCAAAGATCATCAAATGTTTCGGACCGTAGCAGATTGCATCAAAAAAGGCCCGCAATCCCTTTGCGTTGTCACACTGAAAAGAGAAAAAGGGAGTAGAATTAAGTCAGAAAAGTCTATAAATATACATAGAATGGTAATGTCAATCATAATGATATAAGCAGTACTTGCTCTCAATTCATCCACTTAGAAACCTTGAGAGCTTTTTCTTGATTTGTACAACCAAAAACCCAGTGCATATTTCTTTCATAATATGGTGTAAAGGAAGAGGGAAATGGGAAAAAAACATGGACCTCGAATTTCTGAATGTGAAAACATGTCTGATGTACAGGAGAGCCCAACTGCTGCGGCACTATGCGCCCATTTCATATCACTATGGCAACGCTCTTGGCTCTGTAGAAAGTGCTGAAGAAAAGAAAAGATGTAGCAGGGATATTGATTGTGATGTGAGCCTCTAACTGTTTTATCTTTTATTTTCTGATGTTGGTAATGATATTTCAGTCCCAGCTAAACACTTCCGAAGGTCAATTAACAGCAGTCGGCTTGACCTGACTCAATCCTGGTCGTAACCAGAAATGTCTCAACACTGCACACAGTGACCCGGTCAAGAATTTCCTCTTGCCTTTTGACCTCGCTTGCTAAAGTGCCTTCTTGGCTTATTTTAACCAAAGAACACATTTCGTTTTGAGATTTAATATAGCAATATCAATATAGCAAAAAAAAAGGGGCATCATCATCATCTATAAAATGGAAAATTATAGTATATGTTAGGGATGTAATGATATCAAAATATCACGATACAATGATATCACGATATGAAGTCCACGATACAATATTTATTGCAAGATAAATAAAAAAAATGCAAGTGAAGAATTGGAAAAAATTTAACATTTTGTACATTTTAAAGTTAAATTATCTAATAAATCTAATACATTTTGAGTCAAATTTAAGAGCTCCAACCCATGTTCTTAACTAAGAAAACTTAAGTCAAGTCAGTGAATTGACTTGTACCTCAAATTTAAAAGGGACACATTTTTGATATACTTTATAAAAATATATTGATATATTAGATTTTTTTTTTTGTGTGTGATAGACTGTCTCAGTCTAAATTACATTCACACTGGTGTTTTAGGAAGCCAAACAAATTAGAATATATTACTAATAACAACAACAACAATGACAGTAATAGCCATTTATTGTAAAACAATTGCACTGTAAAATAAATGAAAATTAATATATTTCATATGTATATTATTTTTGCTTTTTCACTACAGTAGGGAAATACTTCTTTCCTCATTTTTTACACTTGATAGAGATATTTTGAATTTGGACTGCATTTAAACCACTAGCTGTCAGAAATTTGTGCTGCACTTTTAAGCTTTTATTTTGAAGGAAAACTCCAGCTTCAGTGAAAACATGCTTACAAAAACGTGTCTCACTACAAATCTAGTGAAATGCTGTAATCATCTGCCACAAAAAGAAAACCTAACTGGTGGCAGTTGCGTTCCCAAACGTGCACTAAACTCACAGCAAGTGAGTTCACTGCATTCACTGTGAACTGAGCCGTTCTGAGGCACGGAAAACACTGGATCACGAGCTGATCGCATCAACAGTGTGTGCACTTTGCTTTGAAATGCACAGCACAAACAGACTTGGGTGAAGGGATTAAGCCATTATTGTGCTTTTGGTTTTAGTTCTTTTGACAGATACTGTGCCAAAGCATAATGGTCAAAAACACAACTTTAAAGACCTTTTATGTTAGAATAAGAAGTTTAAATATATTTGAAAAACTACACTCTTTGCCCGGAAGAGTTATCGTTTTATATCGTCAAATGACCATGATAATATCGAGGCAGTTTTGCTATCGCGATATCACGATATTAATAATATTGGTACATCCCTAATATATGTATATAATTATATATTTATAATTACTATATGAAAATTATATATATATATATATATATATATATATATATATATATATAAGATGAGCATACATAATTAGATCTGTTTATGCTTATATAAGTACATAAAGTATAAATATATATACACATTGACATATTATTGACATATTATCATACTATGCACAGTTACTTTTAATAAACTATGCAAAATATTATCTGACAGCTGGAAATGAACAGCTTTGAAATGATGATGATTTGATGATAACAACATTTTTGTTCCAACAGAAAATTTAGAGACTTTAGACAAACACTTTTTTCTTTTTTTTACCTAAAATAGTTATGCAACTTAATAATCAAAGCTCAAGGTTGTGCTCCAAATTTGCTGTTCAAAAATCGTAGGTGTCACGTGACCGATCAGGTTGAACGAGCAAGACGCTTCTGTTTCCAGTATGTCTTTGAGCATTTATGTGAAGGCTATTTTTGGCCCACAACCAATGATGATACAACTGACGTTCTTACACAAGCAGTACATCTCTATTTCTGACCCTCCATCATACTTGGTAGTGCTCACTAGCCAGTTAGCTTCAGCGTCAGAAATAGAAGTGTTAAAAAAAGACTGTGGCGTATGAAGAGCAGGAATATGAGATGAGGCACTGCAGGGCGAGTCGATTGAAGTGATGCTGTTCATAATGCTGAATAAAACAGCAGGCTTTTAAAAGATCTAATTTGCATATTTCCTCCATATTCACTTCATTCTGGTCATCAGTAACCACAAAAAATTGTCTGTTCTCCAACAAGATGCTAGTTAAATCCCGACATTACAGCAAGTTTCGAAATGAAAGTTTTCGGGAGTGAAATATGCTGTAATAAGTGACGGACGGATAAGTGCCTCGAACCAATTAAGAACTACTGTGAAAATGAATCACTGCGACAACATTTAACTAGACGCATCATCATCAACAGTCAATTTAAGCTTTACTTCAACCTACTGACCAGGACTGTTGTCTTCAACCGTACCCATGATCATTCAGCCAGTAATGAAGCTCTAGCTACAAATACCATTTCTGAACATTCGCGTTGAACGAAATGTGAGGTAATTGACCATGAAATTGTGGTGCTCATGTGACTGAAACACATTCTGCACTGACATCAAGCCACCTTTGAATACCAGCAATCACAACGTGGTCGCACATCCATGATCTACAGAGCAGGCTTTGGCCATGTTGTCATGGGAACGCACTCCTCACTTTGAACGGTAAATGAAGGAGGAAGCAAGGCCGGCATTGATAGATACAGCACGGATTGGCTGCTACAATCATGATGTTATTAATCAGTATTCAGAGGTGACATTTGAGGGCTTAATTTTGGATTTCACAGAGCTGGTGCCAGACTGAGAAACTTGATGACAACAGCCCACCACCACAACATCATCGCAAACTATTTTAATGGACATATCTCTTCACTAAACTTGTTAAAGACAAGACACACGCATTGAACTTAAAATATTAAACTAAAACATTTTTAACAACATAATGGCATTGGATTTATAGTCACTGGTGTAATAAGGAATATTCTGGGTTTCAACAGCATAATATAACGGCATACCTGCAATGTTGACCATCACAAAAAAAAAACAAATTTAGTAGATTTCAGCAGTCAATTACACTGGATAAATAACACAGATTAAGAGTTATTTTAGTATTGTTTACTATAAGTATTTTTGGTAACACTTTAGCATAGAGACCAATTCTCACTATTAGCTAGTTGCTTATTAGCATGCATATTACTAGCATATTGGCTGTTTATTAGTGCTTAAAAAGCACATATTCTGCATGACCATATTCTACATCCCTAATCCTACCAAATACCTAAACTTAACAACTACCTTACTAACTATTAATAAGCAGCAAATTAGTTGTATATTGAGGCAAAAGTCATAGTTAATGGGTTGTTAATAGCGAGAATTGGACCTTAAAATAAAGTGACCATATTTTTAAATATTTTCAATTAGCTTTTATTTTTTATGTTTTCAGTTATCATTTTATTCCCAGTTTTAGTCTTGTTACTTTTGATATGTGCTTTTGTCATTTTTATTAGTTTTTAGGTAACACTTTAGTTTACAGACCAACTCTCACTATTACAGTACTATTACCTACTTTATGAGCATACATATTAGCATATTGTCTGGTTATTAGTACTTATAAAGCACATATTAATGCCTTACATAGCATGACCATATTTTAGATCTCTTAATCCTATCATATACGTTAACTTAACAACTACCTTTCTAACTATTAATAAACAGCAAATTAGGATTTTACTGAGGCAAAAGTTTATTGAGTAGTTAATAGTTGGTTAATAGTGAGAATTGATTAATGCCTTACATAGCATGACCATATTTTAGATCTCTTAATCCTATCATATACGTTAACTTAACAACTACCTTACTAACTATTAATAAACAGCAAATTAGGATTTTACTGAGGCAAAGGTTTATTGAGTAGTTAATAGTTGGTTAATAGTGAGAATTGGTCCTCAAACTAAAGTGTGACCACTTTTATATTATTATATTATATTATATTATATTATATTATATTATATTATATTATAGTAAGTTTCAAGGTTCAACCTTTCATAGTTTAAGTTCTCACTATTACAGTACTATTACCTACTTTATGAGCATACATATTAGCATATTGTCTGGTTATTAGTACTTATAAAGCACATATTAATGCCTTACATAGCATGACCATATTTTAGATCTCTTAATCCTATCATATACGTTAACTTAACAACTACCTTACTAACTATTAATAAACAGCAAATTAGGATTTTACTGAGGCAAAGGTTTATTGAGTAGTTAATAGTTGGTTAATAGTGAGAATTGGTCCTCAAACTAAAGTGTGACCACTTTTATATTATTATATTATATTATATTATATTATATTATATTATATTATATTATAACTTTCAGGTAAGTTTCAAGGTTCAACCTTTCATGTTTTTGAAGTTTAAGTTTTTCTTCTAATAGTTACATTTCATTTTATTTTAGCTTTATTTTCGAATACTGTAAATTAATTTTAATAGTTGTAGTTAACGATAACAACACAAGCGCTCATTTGAGAAGCTTGTGTTTCTGACACAGTTGTGCTCAGGTTCTGTCTCGTGACAGTCTCTACAAGTAAAATGATCAAAATGTACTTGTCCATGTCAAAATATAAATTTCATGTTCATGTATTTATGCATTTCCTTCAGTTTAAAAAGCCTGAAGGTAGGAAAATGTACAGTCAGCTGTAATTATCATTAAATAAACATCTTAATATTTATACCGTCCCACTCTGCTTCGTGTTCAGAACCAAATCAATTTGGCTAGGATTACTTTACAAAAATGACAGAGTAACTGTACATTATCTGACACCTGCGTTGTCCCATTTACTTTCATAATAAGTGCCTGTGTGCAGTTTACTGTGTATTGCACAAATGCTGCAGACTGAACTTAGAACATTCCTGTAACTGTCTGGGTCAATTTTGGACCCAGAATCAAACAATCCTCTAGGGCCGGCTGCTCAACGAGAGTATGGCAGAGGGCAAGTCTGTGTTTATAGGACTGAGCCCCAAAGTCCTGTCAGTCGAGCCATTAGCATGGTAAGTCTGCCCAGCACAGTGACCACAAGACTTACTGCTGTTGACACACCATCTCTCCTGTGACCGGACTCTAAACCTCCAGTAGACGAGGAGAAACACATATAAAGCCAAATCTCAAGCTCTGAAGCACCGATTATGTGTAGATTCAGAGGATGTTTACTGAATACACCAAATATATCCTTCTAGAAGGAACCAGTTCCCTCAGGAAATACTGAACTTTAACAAACTGGTTATTTATGGAAGCATTAGTAATTATGACAGCTGGTAGAATTTACATATCACGCATTAACCGCATCTCTATGAACAAAACTGTAAACAAACATGTTTTAGTCAGATCATTCACTAGCTTGATTTGCTCATTAATCTGCATGTATCTGATGGAAAATAAAATAGAAGAGGACACATACATTTGCAATTGCAGAAGCAAATGACTCGGAAAGGACAGTAGGCTAAGGATTATTAATGAAACTATTTCCTCTGACATCTTCAGCATCATAAAATGGCCACCCGTGGTATTGTGGCAACAACAAGGGATAATCACGGCAAGTTAACCATGATGAAATGGCTTGTTAACAGTGGCAACGGCAGCAGCTGCACCTGTCGCCAGTTAATGGCAAATTACTGCACCCAAGTATGCAACCTGAAGACTTCAGTACTGGGAGAGAGAGAGAGCGAGAGAGCGAGAGAGAGAGAGAGCAAAATGAGGAGCAGAATGTCTCTTAGAGTCTGCTCCTTATAAAGAGGCTTAATGACACGCACAAAATGACCAAAGGTGCATGCACATACAACTGAAAAAATAAGAAACTAATTTAAAAAACTATTTTGTCACCTTTCATTCGGTAGCCTGCACATCAATGACACCCCATATTCGATTTTCCTTCTTCAATCACTAACCCTTTCTCCCTCTGCAGATTCTACCCGGTAACGAGAACGGGTCTTTCATTGGCCTGTTTTCTAATCAATGGTCACTGAATACTTTTCTGAAACCTTCTGAGGTTATGGAGTTCAATTTGAGCATTCTTTCAGCTCTTAGTTTTTCTATTGTTAATAAAACCAATTCCTGGAATGAAAAACAGACAAAGATAAAAGTCTGCAGTCTGACGTTTATAGGTTAACATTTACAGCACAAATTAGTCTTGTGGTGAGGGCGCTTCTGAAGGAGAAATGATCACATTTTTATTCCACATTAAGGAAATTTGACACAATTTGTGGTAAATGGTTAGCTTTATATATGGCCATTTTACATACACACCAAAGCTGATGTGGAAAGTACAAATGTTCAGAATCTCTCAGGTGATTGTCATAAATATTTTATTTTGTGTTAAGTGAGTGATTTACATATGTATGTAAACAGGGTTTGAAATTAACTTTTTCACTCACCAGCCAATTTGGCTACTAAATTTTTAAGCTACCGGCCATTCATAATTTCTACTAGCCAAAAAAATTAAACAAATAAATTATGAGAAAAAGGCCAGAGGTAAGCCAACAGCTTGAGGCTGTCCACACTGGATGCGACAAAGTGACCATTGCAAATAATTTGTACTTTGTCAAACAGTAGGGCTACATCATAAATAGAATGAGGCATCAGTTTACTGTCTGGGATTTGTCGTGCTGTGCTGTGCCACATCCAGTGTAGGCCGCATCACCGATTATAATGGGTTCTATAGTATTTTGTCGCATCTGTTGTAGACACGATGCGAGTCTTCAGGCATTTTTTGACTTTTCGTTATTGCATCAATGCAAAGGAAACCAGTGCGCCCGCCACACCATTATTTGTTGTGAAGTGACGGATACAGGGCTGGACTGGTGTTAAAATTCGTCCCTGGACAAATCCAGCCTACCCGGCCCTCAAGGGTCTCGAGTTCAGTATTTACACTAAATCTGTGCAGATTTGGCTTACATGAACTTCCTCAAGAAATTAATTAGTAAACATAATTTACGAAAAGTAACCCGCCAAATTGGCTAGTGATTTGACAGCGTTACCCGCCACAGCTGATTTTTACCCGCATTTGGCAGGTTGGCAGGTGTTAATTTCAAACCCTGTATGTAAATGATAGCTAATAGGGGTGGAACGGTTCGCGGAAAAAAATCTAACCGTACGGTTCTCCACACATGGTTTGGCATGCGCTAGGACCGCGGTTCAACTTAAATCTGACAAAGCATCTGTAATATGGTTTGCTATAAATAACACGTAAAACAAACAGGGTTCGGCTAATATACTGTATGTTTCTGTTGATGGATGCACATTCTGGCTTCCCAATACATTACAACAACAGCGATAAATGTTTTTTAAAAAACGTGGACAAACCATTCACTCTTGTTCAATGTGAATGCCGTATGCTGGAATATGTGCATTTATTCCGACATCACCCAGGTGCTGATAGCGTGCGTGCACAGGTGAGACCTGAACAGCACACGTTGATATCTGTGTTTAAGCTAAACTCTTTTAAGCTTTGCCAGTTTAAACATTTAAGAGACGGGGGTCACGAGAACATTTGTGCGTGCGCTCATCCGAAGCGCGCAAACCCGTGCCTCAGAACGCGCGCAAATATTAAGCTTTCTCTAGTATTGTGTTTAAATGGACAAATTCACTAAAAAATTATGTCAAAATGCCCAAAGTGAAATATGCAATGCTGTTTTACATTTCCATTCTGGCTTCCCAATACATTACAACAACAGCGATAAATGTTTTTTAAAAAACGTGGACAAACCATTCACTCTTGTTCAATGTGAATGCCGTATGCTGGAATATGTGCATTTATTCCGACATCACCCAGGTGCTGATAGCGTGCGTGCACAGGTGAGACCTGAACAGCACACGTTGATATCTGTGTTTAAGCTAAACTCTTTTAAGCTTTGCCAGTTTAAACATTTAAGAGCCGGGGGTCACGAGAACATTTGTGCGTGCGCTCATCCGAAGCGCGCAAACCCGTGCCTCAGAACGCGCGCAAATATTAAGCTTTCTCTAGTATTGTGTTTAAATGGACAAATTCACTAAAAAATTATGTCAAAATGCCCAAAGTGAAATATGCAATGCTGTTTTACATTTCATTACTTTATTCAATTTCTGTACCTGAAAACTAATGTTAGACCTACCTAAAAAAAAACTAAAAATCACTGTTTATTTTATTTGCATCTTTACTCTATTGTATTTATTTGTGCTGTTGCTTGTAGTTAGATAGATCATTCTTATTTTCTTTATTTTTATTTGACAGTATAGTTTTTGCCTAAACATAGCACATACCGAACTGTACAGAAACAATGACTCTAAAACTGTGATACAAACCGAACCGTGAGTAAGTTTAACCGTTCCACCCCTAATAGCTAATAAAACTAACAGAATGAACAATAAATGGTATTTATTGCTTCATAAAATGTTTTATTTCTCCTTAAAACACTCAATGTGGGCGGACATTTGTTGTGTATAAAACCACTCACTTGTTAACTATCCCCCTCTCTCTCTCTATCTCTCTCTCTCTCTCTCTCTCTCTATATATATATATATATATACAATACCAAAATACAATATACTTCATTACTGTATTTATGCAAATAAAATGTTAAAGACCTACAGTACATGGCTAAAGAGCAAAGAGAATTATAAACGAATATGTTTACTTAATACTACGTAATATAATGTTATGCTTGGCACTAAAAGTGATTACCCAAAAACCCCAAGCCCCTCCAAATTATTTCCCCTTCCTGTTTGTCCTTAAGAAAATGGATGCCCTTTTCAAACTCTCAGCATTGCACATCAAGAGTTCAGCATGAGAAATCAAATCAAAGCTGTCATTATGTCCAATTTCATTGTTTAAAAGCATACAGCATGAAGAGATCAGCATGGCACTCATGCAGATGCATGTTGTTACGTTCCCTCCAAAGCAGGAACCGGCCTAATCCCACCCGCCACCAGCATCATCACCCAAATCAAAATACTGCCAAGATGTCTGGCATAAAAATACTTCTAAAACAGGAAACATGGTTCAAAAGGATGCAATTTCAAAATAAGGCTATTATTCATAGCACTGCTATTACAGATTCTCTGTTCATAGATATTGTGTAATTTGATGTTTATCGTAAAATAAGGTCCTAAATTACCTTATGTATAGTGCAGCAAGTACAGTAGGGACATCAAAGTGCTGACAATTAGGGTCACGTACGGTGTTCCTGTCCAAAAGCCAAGGGCTGAATTTCTCATTGCATCTAGAGCACACAGGCATGAGGGCAAAAGCAGCCCTGTGCATTTGTTCCCCTTCACTGGGCTCAGGGATCCATCCAGCTCCACTCACGCGCATAAATCCACCTCGATTTTTAAGACCCCAAGACAAGTGGCTTGGGCATTTGGACATTTGTGACTGCAAACCAGTACCATGCTTGCTGTGGGAATTTTTGCTTGAGATGTTCACACCTTAGTGTCGCATGAAACTGAACCAAGTACTCTGGTTTTGTAAGGTAACACGGTGGAGTAGCTGAGAGGGTGCATTGATTGACTAATGCCAAGCACACAACACAAGACCAAAGCTATTCACCCTGCTAACATTGAACATTTTTTGCGTCTTGTTTGTCTGCAAACGCACATTCTCCACCCTGACTACAGCTATGATCCAGAAATTGGTTAACGGATCAATGACAAATTAGAACATCCAAGGAAACTTTAAAACAAGTGCCAGATGTACTCATGTATTCATGTTGGTTTCATATGATTTTGACTGTACTAAAAAATTTATAAAATTTTCAGGAAAAATTTTATGATTAATGAAATAATTATTTAAGATATAATGTGGTGTAACCATTAGTTAAAAATGCATAACACATTTCCTTACACCTTGAATACATAGATTGTAAACATCTTAAACATAATTTAAAAATAAATAAATAAATAAAATAAAATATACCTAATAAAAAATATAAAATATTATTTTCACACATAACAGGAATTATTCTGTAATATCTATAATTTATATTATAAATACATTACATTTTTGGGGAGTTGCACCATTTACAACTTTAACTTTGCCTTATAAATAATTCATATATATTCTGATATTTTAAAAGGATTTTGACTTTTGTACACATATCAGGAATTATTAATTAATTAATACATTACATTTTGGGGGAGTTGCACCATTTGACATTTTACAACTTAAACTTTGTCTTATAAATATTTCATATATATTCTGATATTATAAAAGTGTTTTGTCCTTTGTACACATATCAGGAATTATTAATTAATACATTACATTTTGGGGGTGTTGCACCATTTGACACTTTACAACTTTAACTTTGCCTTATAAATAGTTTATATATATAGTTTTATATATTCCATGCAGAGACTTTTTTTCTCTGCACATTGGCAAAAACCTGGCACTACTGAGTGAATCAACCACCGCACATGTAATGTAGCAGCTTAAGCATGAACATGACACACTCATGAACTTTGGTGGTATTTAGGGGGCTATGCCAAGACTAGTGTTGAATTATTGCCATCTTTTCCAGAAGACTAGAAACTGTTGACTGTTGTGAACTGTAAAAGCCATATTGTTTTGAGTGCACTGAACCATTATTAGTGGTTTGCGGTTATCAGGGGCCCTCAGTATAAAGCGGCTTGTTTGAGTGATGAAAAATGACAAAATGCATTAAAAATTCCCCCAATCCATCACCTCCAGAGGAAGCTGTGCTCAAGGCTCTGTTAAGCAAGAACGAAGCATCAAGCAAGTTGCATCACTGTGGCATCAAGGTATTTTCAGACTCTGAGATTATCAAAGGTTCCCACCTGAAGATGAACGACACTGTATACAAACAGTAAGGAGAGCTATTAGTATACTGCTCCAAGAAGGTTTAAAACAGTATATCTTTGTAATTGGTGGAAATGTGGAAAGAGACAGAGCGAGAAGGATGGCTGTGGAAAGGAAGGCCATTATCAAGTTAATTATTTCTTGGCCTGAGGTCCTCCATTCTCCCCAGGATGTCTCCTCCGGAGAGCCAGGGAGGGGAGGCGGGGGTAATTACTGCCATTTTGGATAATTGTGGTGATGTGGCGCTCGGTACAGCATCAGGCCGGGATAAAAGGCAGAGCGTAGTCAGGGATGAACACGGGCCAGCTCCGAGCCTGTGTTCGGCCCTCTAGAGTTCCTTTAAGTGGAACATCATCTAGTTCACTTTCCCAAAAGCCCTTTCTTTGCAGTGCTTTCCTAAAGCAGTCCTATGGCCTGAAAAACTGCCTTTCAGATGGAAATCTCTTCCTCTTAAGTGGTAATTTAAACAAACGTGTTAAAATGAAATTCAGTCAGTGGATAACTCCATGATTAATACAGTACGTTCATACATTAATTCCTTCCAGCGAAGGCGATTTCCAGAGCACTTTTTGGGCTGAAGGTGCCAAGAGTTGTGAACACAACTGAATTATCTTCCCAGCTGCCACAAAGAGATTCATTGCACATGATTGCAGAGACCCTGAGTAACCCAGAACTTGTAAGTTCCTCCTTTTTGCTGACAGCTAACATGCCGTTGATCCATGGCTCTGCTGGCAACATGTTATTACTTAGACTACCACTCCCTGTCTGCACAGAAATCCCATTTTCAAGCGCAAGCCTCATCCTAAACGCTCATACCGCTTCCATTTATTTGTCATTACGCCTGGTGCCATGGCTGAGGCCATTAAACATCCCGAACGAGAAGAGAAAAAATTTTTGCGAGCGACGATATACATACAGCGGATCCTCATGCATGAAATCAGCGATATGTCTGATGGAGCTTTGTTTCTTTGGCGGGACTTAATGATGCTTAATGATGCTTCTGATGGGGAAATGGCGACTATGGAGCATGTGCTGGTCATTCTGTGAGACAAGAGAATGACATAACCACAGTTCTGGTTGTGGTAAAATACTCCTCTCGCTCAAGGCCCAAATACCCACCCATCTGATTCAGCCCATAATGCTCAGAGTAATGGGAGCCATTCATCAACCTGACTGCTCTTGGACACAAAGCTGAGCAAAAGGTGGACGGCTGACTGACATGGTCATATTAAAGTCTGCTCTGAGACTTAAACTATTTGGAGTCTTGTGACAACAATGTCCTGCATCTGTCCAACATAACTCCATTTAATCAGCTGCACGATCGCTCCACGTCTAGACACTTGTTGAACTAATACTGTTAATATCCTCATGACAATCCTCAGATGTAAAGCATTGTAAAGGCACAAACATATGAACAATTTGAACAATTTGCACCACAGCAAAAGGCATCACATTTACAATACCTGAATTGTGAATGAGTTCGAATTGAATGTGATGACATAAAGAGACAGCGTACAGCAAAATACTGGCAAGAAAACATCTTTGTATTGAATGATTCTCACAATCTGCAGGCAAAAAATAATAAAGCAAGACCAGGTGAACAGGTCAACAGGTTCTTCAAATGAATCATTCAAAATGACAAGTCACTGGTTTGGGTAAAATAAATCCTTCACTGAATTAATTCACTGAATCACTGTTTCACAGGTAATTCATCTAGTTCACTTTCCCAAAAGCCCTTTCTTTGCAGTGCTTTCCTAAAGCAGTCCTATGGCCTGAAAAACTGCCTTTCAGATGGAAATCTCTTCCTCTTAAGTGGTAATTTAAACAAACGTGTTAAAATGAAATTCAGTCAGTGGATAACTCCATGATTAATACAGTACGTTCATACATTAATTCCTTCCAGCGAAGGCGATTTCCAGAGCACTTTTTGGGCTGAAGGTGCCAAGAGTTGTGAACACAACTGAATTATCTTCCCAGCTGCCACAAAGAGATTCATTGCACATGATTGCAGAGACCCTGAGTAACCCAGAACTTGTAAGTTCCTCCTTTTTGCTGACAGCTAACATGCCGTTGATCCATGGCTCTGCTGGCAACATGTTATTACTTAGACTACCACTCCCTGTCTGCACAGAAATCCCATTTTCAAGCGCAAGCCTCATCCTAAACGCTCATACCGCTTCCATTTATTTGTCATTACGCCTGGTGCCATGGCTGAGGCCATTAAACATCCCGAACGAGAAGAGAAAAAATTTTTGCGAGCGACGATATACATACAGCGGATCCTCATGCATGAAATCAGCGATATGTCTGATGGAGCTTTGTTTCTTTGGCGGGACTTAATGATGCTTAATGATGCTTCTGATGGGGAAATGGCGACTATGGAGCATGTGCTGGTCATTCTGTGAGACAAGAGAATGACATAACCACAGTTCTGGTTGTGGTAAAATACTCCTCTCGCTCAAGGCCCAAATACCCACCCATCTGATTCAGCCCATAATGCTCAGAGTAATGGGAGCCATTCATCAACCTGACTGCTCTTGGACACAAAGCTGAGCAAAAGGTGGACGGCTGACTGACATGGTCATATTAAAGTCTGCTCTGAGACTTAAACTATTTGGAGTCTTGTGACAACAATGTCCTGCATCTGTCCAACATAACTCCATTTAATCAGCTGCACGATCGCTCCACGTCTAGACACTTGTTGAACTAATACTGTTAATATCCTCATGACAATCCTCAGATGTAAAGCATTGTAAAGGCACAAACATATGAACAATTTGAACAATTTGCACCACAGCAAAAGGCATCACATTTACAATACCTGAATTGTGAATGAGTTCGAATTGAATGTGATGACATAAAGAGACAGCGTACAGCAAAATACTGGCAAGAAAACATCTTTGTATTGAATGATTCTCACAATCTGCAGGCAAAAAATAATAAAGCAAGACCAGGTGAACAGGTCAACAGGTTCTTCAAATGAATCATTCAAAATGACAAGTCACTGGTTTGGGTAAGATAAATCCTTCACTGAATTAATTCACTGAATCACTGTTTCACAGGTAATTAATATAATATAATATAATATAATATAATATAATATAATATAATATAATATAATATAATATAATATAATATAATATAATATAATATAATAAATAATTAGTGCTGTCAAATGATTAATCACGATTAATCGCATCCAAAATAAAAGTTTTTGTTTACATAATATATGTATGTATGCCGTTTATATGTATTATGTATATATAAATACACACACAAGCATGTATATATTTTAGAAAAATATGTTATATTTATTTATTAAGTATATTTATTTATAATCAAAATTTTATGAATAAACATAAACATGTAAATATTTTCAAAATATATACTGTATGTGTGTATTTATATATACATAATAAATATACACAGAACACACACATATATTATGCAAACAAAAACTTTTATTTTGTATGTGATTAATCGCGATTAATCATTTGACAGCACTGATAATATAATATAATATAATATAATATAATATAATATAATATAATGCATTTGGGGGCCTACTAGAGAATCGAACTTGTAACCCAAAGGTTGCGGGTTCGAGTCTCAGGTCCGGCAGGGATTGTATGTGGGGAGAGTGAATAGCCAGTGCCCACTTCCACCCTCAATACCACGACTGAGGTGAGACCCTTGAGCAAGGCACCGAACCCCCAACTGCTCCCCGGGTGCCCACTGCTCAGGGTGTTTGTTCACGGTGTGTGTGTGCATTTGGATGGGTTAAATGCAGAGCACAGATTCCGAGTATGGGACACCATACTAGGCCACACTAGGGTTGGGCCGATAGACGATGCCTTCGTCCATCGCCGATGGCTGATAGACATCACGATGTTGAGCCGGCATCGTGATTCCCCCCCATACCCCTCGCAATCCGCCACTTCCCAATACCGTGTTCGGAAAGAAAATGACATGTATACGGAACCCCTAAAGGGAATAAATACGAGATGGGAGGAAAATATATATTTCAATATTTTCCCTCGCAGTTATATCATTGGGTAATTATACTACATATATTTCGGGCATCAGGGAGTCACTATTATACCTGGCATTGAAACTGCTTTTGAATGCACGATCGCTTTTTAGTTTCACTTTCACTTTCGAGATTCCCGATCGCACGTAGTCTGTTTAGCGGCAGTACTTACCACACATTTGACAAGATTATATGTTTGTCAGTGGTGCTCAGGATATGCTAATCATTCGCCATCATCCTCAGTCATCTCTCCTTACTCTGTTTATGTGGTAAGTGAAATTTTATTTACTGTAATGTAACAGGCAACTGTTACACCGTGTCTACACCGGACGTGACAAAGCGACCGTTGAAAATAATTTGAACTTTGTGTCAGCACATCATAAACAGAACGCGGCAGCAGTTTACTGTCGGGAATTTGTCGTGTCGCGCCGCACCGCATCCAGTGTAGACAGCATCACTGATTATAATAAGTTCTATACACTGATCTATATATAATGAATCTCTATTATAGATCAGTGGTTCTATAGTATTTTACCGCGCCGTTCGCGTCCGGTGTAGACACGGTGTTAGGAATTGTTATTTGTTTTCTGTGCCTTCTAAGGATTCATGCTTCAGGCACACTCCCGCCCCCGCCGAT
>NW_015505744.1:373490-382629 GCF_001515645.1 Sinocyclocheilus grahami | reverse complement strand
ATAATATAATATAATATAATATAATATAATATAATATAATATAATATAATATAATATAATATAATATAATATAATATAATATAATATAATATAATATAATATAATATAATATAATATAATATAATGCATTTGGGGGCCTACTAGAGAATCGAACTTGTAACCCAAAGGTTGCGGGTTCGAGTCTCAGGTCCGGCAGGGATTGTATGTGGGGAGAGTGAATAGCCAGTGCCCACTTCCACCCTCAATACCACGACTGAGGTGAGACCCTTGAGCAAGGCACCGAACCCCCAACTGCTCCCCGGGTGCCCACTGCTCAGGGTGTTTGTTCACGGTGTGTGTGTGCATTTGGATGGGTTAAATGCAGAGCACAGATTCCGAGTATGGGACACCATACTAGGCCACACTAGGGTTGGGCCGATAGACGATGCCTTCGTCCATCGCCGATGGCTGATAGACATCACGATGTTGAGCCGGCATCGTGATTCCCCCCCATACCCCTCGCAATCCGCCACTTCCCAATACCGTGTTCGGAAAGAAAATGACATGTATACGGAACCCCTAAAGGGAATAAATACGAGATGGGAGGAAAATATATATTTCAATATTTTCCCTCGCAGTTATATCATTGGGTAATTATACTACATATATTTCGGGCATCAGGGAGTCACTATTATACCTGGCATTGAAACTGCTTTTGAATGCACGATCGCTTTTTAGTTTCACTTTCACTTTCGAGATTCCCGATCGCACGTAGTCTGTTTAGCGGCAGTACTTACCACACATTTGACAAGATTATATGTTTGTCAGTGGTGCTCAGGATATGCAAATCATTCGCCATCATCCTCAGTCATCTCTCCTTACTCTGTTTATGTGGTAAGTGAAATTTTATTTACTGTAATGTAACAGGCAACTGTTACACCGTGTCTACACCGGACGTGACAAAGCGACCGTTGAAAATAATTTGAACTTTGTGTCAGCACATCATAAACAGAACGCGGCAGCAGTTTACTGTCGGGAATTTGTCGTGTCGCGCCGCACCGCATCCAGTGTAGACAGCATCACTGATTATAATAAGTTCTATACACTGATCTATATATAATGAATCTCTATTATAGATCAGTGGTTCTATAGTATTTTACCGCGCCGTTCGCGTCCGGTGTAGACACGGTGTTAGGAATTGTTATTTGTTTTCTGTGCCTTCTAAGGATTCATGCTTCAGGCACACTCCCGCCCCCGCCGATGTCATCATCCATCGCGATGTTTCACTGTAGACATCGTCCGATGCCAATTTTGTAGACATCGCCCAACCCTAGGCCACACGTCACTTCACTTTCACGTTCACTTTACATTTCTACACATTTTTGCAAAATGAAATCCAGAAACCTACTAAATGTTACTAAAAGTAACTACATAACAAGCTGGGAATTTTTCCCCAACAAGTTATGGTGTATCATGACAAAATGCTACATTTACTTTTTTTTAAATGCATTGCTTTACAGTTAAGCGAACTGAAATCAGTTTTAAGTCAGTATTTTATCATATTATATTCATATATTTTAACCCATTAAATATATGGGTTGTCTGAAACTCTGTCTGAAATGGCAAATAATTTTAACAGACAACTTAATAACTTTATGAACGTGAATAAACATTTATTAATTTAAACATTTATCAGATATATAAAATATTTATTAACATAAAATACAAGCATATGTTGAATAATACTGAAGCTAATTAATGAGCTATTTTACAAGTACTGTAATTGTTTAGGTATCTGTTTAGGATTCAGTGCAGGGTAGTAACTGATTACATGTAATCTGGATTACGTAATCAGGTTCCAAAAATTAAGTCGATTATATTACATTTTAAAATACTTGTAATCAGACTACAGTTACTTTTTTATTGATTACATGACATTACATATTATTCACACAATGGCAATAAATTATTATTATTATTATTATTATTAATTCAATTAAAATCACAAACCCCAGTTTTGAAAACCTTGATGTATGGTTCATTTTTTTAAAATCATTTCATGGTGTTAATAACAATAAATGGAATATATTTTCTTTCTCTTTGTATTATTATTTCAATATGGTACAAGATTATGTTATTTAAATCAATTTGATAAACAAGTTAGGTCAAAAGTAATCTAAAAGTAAGCATAACGTAGTCTGATTATATTACAAAAAATGTGTAATGGATTACGTTACTAACTACAATTTTTGTCATGTAATTTGGAATCAGTAACATATTACAATTAGCAAGTAATCTACCCAGCTCTGGTAGGATATTACAGTTACAACTAAATAAGCCACTAGCAAGTGGTTCAGTTTACTGCTGTAAATAGTTTAATTATCATCATGGTCATTTTTTATTTCATCTTTGTTGTTGATGATAAAAACTAAATAAATATCGACCGACACTGGCCTCAATCCTGTATCGATGAACCTGCATCAGGACTGCAATGTTGCATGCAATTCACTATTTTTGATGAAAAAGACTAATGTTTCATGACAGCAGCCACGCTGTGTGTACCCATGACAGACGAGAAAGGAAATGGCTTCTCCTCCACACTGTGTTCATGGTAAGAAGTGTTCCTGGTGGCGTGCCTTCAGTCAGAGAGCAGGGAAATGAAGCGCAGCGTGCTGATGCTCTGAAGGAGAATTATGCAGCAGCATTGTGATGCGTAGTGCTGGAGTGCCAGTTCAAATGGAGAGCTTTTGAGTGCTGCAGCCCAGCTCTGATTGTGTGGCACAAAGCCGACACCACAAACACAGATGCATTAACCTGCGTGTTTACAGACAGCCAACAATGACCCTCGGCAATCACCAATCGGTTAACAAAGGAGCACAGCTTTATCCACGGACCAGGTGGCTAGCTAATATGAGATGTTAACCGTAAATGAAACACCAAGCCAGATCAAGTGTGAACTGCAGAAGATCAAGGAACTTGTTGTCTTAATTTGACATTATTATAAAGAAAACATCTCAGCACCCTTAATAATTAGTGTCCTCAGGGTTGTCTAAACAAAATAAATATCTAATCTTTTAAATGAATTTAAGGAGAAAAATCACAGTGGCATTTTTTCCTCAGTAGGTCAAAGAAAGTTAATTGCTCTTTATTATAGCCTGTAGCTGACAAACTTGCAGGAAGAGACTGATTTGTCTCTCCAATGGAAATAATAAGCAAAAGCATTTGACCTCATAAGCACTGTAGGCTGAACTGCAAAGCAAAATGGATAAACAGGAAAGCATTAAACCCTCTTGTGTTTGAAACCATTCAAACAGCAGGGCTTACTCCCTTTTTGGTGGCGCATTTAATCAAGGTGACTGTACAATTGAGGCCATTGTACACCAAACAAGTGACCATACAAATGCTGCGGCAGGAGCAGGCGGAAAATACTCATTTGAAGAGCTGATGTCAGACACAGCGTTGCCATGACTACAGGGAATGAGCAGGGAGCCTGAATCTTTAGAGAAATTAAAGGGAAGGTTAGTCAGTATTAACATTTTACTTCTCTTACACTGCAAGTCTGCTGCTCATTTAGGTCACAGTCTTGTTTCAAAAGTTTTGTAAAAAAGATGGTTTTAAAAATGTGTCCAATCTCTTTTTTGAAGGGTCACTCATAAATTAACATTCTGGGAACATTTACTCAGTCTCGTGCAATTCTAAACATGTAAGGCATTCTGTCTGGCATGGAACACAAAAGAAGACGTTTTTCTGAATGTTCACACCGCTCTTTGTGATACCATAAAAGCACTATTATTACTATATTCCGAGTCATCTGAAGCCATACAACAGCTTTATGGCCTAAAATTTAGGTCAACATTCACTAGCTCTCAAATCGCTTCTGTTCCCACATGTTCAAAATTCATGTTTGACAAAAAAGACATCAAACGTCATTGGTTATGCTACATGTTCACCATTATGTGTCTTTTGTGTCTTGTTCCATTCTTACACTTGCTGAAGCTCTGGACTTTTCATTTCCTGGTCTTATCCTTCCATAGTTTTTGTTGAGGTTACTTAGTACTGTTCCCATGTTTTGTGGTTCTTCTGTCTTGTTTATCTTCTATATTGTTATTTATTAAACTTCATCTGCACTTGGATCCTCTCTCAGTCATCTCTGAGTTCCTCAGTATTAGTCAATACAAGCACAGGAAGCTATTTGTAAATAAAACTACAAAGGGACTACAAAACCAACACAGGAAACAGGAAACAAAGAAACAAGAACTATGACATAAAAGATCAAACAAACAGAGAACATTTAATAGGCTATCACGTATCATTTAACTAATTGCAACGTACTGAGTTTGTTGAACAGTATATGTGTAAACATGAATGAGATCTGAAAGGTTGAGAGCATTTTTCAGTAGGCTAAATAACTTAAAACTAGTGGTCGACCGATATATCGGCCGATAATTGGCATTTTTCAAATATCGGCATCGGCAGATATGTTTTTCTTTTTGGCCGATGTGTTCGAGGCGGGACTTTTATTTTGACTACGCTGCGGACTTTTATTTTGACGGCACTGAGAACGGCAGCGCCTGAGCGCACACCGCTTACATTCTCCCTCTTGTTCGCTGTCGTTGTTCAGTTCTGTCTAATATAGATAGAAGTCTATCTAATAATCATATAGAACTGTTAAACAAAGGAATTAAAATGTACACAAAAAAGAATTATAACGATTGCTTAAATAGTAACAGAAAGGCAAACATTATAATACTTTCTCATTTGCCGTCAGCAATCAGCAAATACGCATTTATATCATTTAAACAAATCTTTGAATGACTAATGAACATTTAATTTCACAAACCTTGCAAACTTAGTCGGATCCAGTTGTGAGATCTTGTGAAGTGTGCATGTGTATCCTACACGATCACGTGTTCTCTGTGTGACGGTCGATCCGTGTGAATTGAATGCTGACAGGAGGAGAGTTCAGCTTCACTGGAGATGTGCGATTGACAAACTTTAAATGCTTTTTTTTTTTTTACTTTTACAAAATGCTGCGTTTTATGCATTTGCCCACTGTCATATTCATGTAATTTTCATTGCGTGCTCTATGTAAAGTGAGTGTTACCTTGGCTTTATTTGAAAAAAAAAAATATGATTCCCAATGCACACAAACTTCCCAGAATACTGAGTGCCCTGTTGGTTACAGTGTGTACTTCCTTTTTAATTAGACTTTTATCAAATAATTATTTATTCGTGAAAAATGCTTTGTCTTCTAAAGTATAAGTATGTTTATTTTACACAATTATTTTAAATCCATTTTCAAATGATTTCAAATTTCTTAAATATAAATTAAAATAAACTAAATGATATCGGCTTTATATCGGCCATCGGCCACCCTGCTTTCCAAGATATCGGCATCGGCTGTCAAAAAACCCATTTCGGTTGACCACTACTTAAAACCTGCTCTGTTATCAAATGATATATTATCTTTTGTGTTCCACAGAGGAAACTCTGGATTTGGAGTGACAAAAGTGAGTTTTTAAGTTAACTATTCCAAAAAATCCAGGTTACGCCTCATGAACTATACATGAGACAGAATAAGGAAATGTACAGTGGCGTGCAGCGAGATCATGTGGTCTGTTTCCTACCTCCTGGAATGAACAAACTTAGCGAGTTAAAAAAAGAATCAGCTTGAAAATAGAAACGCCTCATTATACGAGACCTTCTGTGCAGTCTAGGTCAGCTGTTAAGACGAAAGAGAGATGATTAGTAAGAAATCTTCACAGGAACACCCTTCGGAGCCAAAATGGCTGACTGCTGCTTGAATCCCTAACTCATTCTTTGTGTTTCTAAGGCATGTCAAGAAGCATGCGTAAAAATCAACAACCTAAGTAGGTCACAGAGCCTTTCAGCGACTCTCTTCCGTATTTCATCAAACATGTATCAGTCTACAGCACACATATGCTTGACTACTGACTTTTTGATGGCTTAATTGTTCATGCACTGTTTTTCTCTCTTAGGCTATGCTGGATAAACACATCAAAGCTATGCAGGCAGGAAAACAGCTATGGCTTTAACTCAAATGCAAAATTAACATGGGTATCTAATTGCTTCGTCCTGTTTTGCAGTTGTTTTGAAGTGTTTCCGCCACCTTCTCAGGGTCACCTTCCAAATTAGATTAATATCTCTGTTCCATACACTCCAAACACAGAGCTCTCAAGCGTACTGTATATAACAGCTGCAACCACCAACTCTCCTCTTTCAGATTAATATTTGACGAAGTGAGCCGCTTGAGTCTTGATTACACCAGAAGTCAAACCTGGAGAGAATGGGGCCTTGTATATACCGGAGCAGGTCCGATTTCATCATGTTATTCTACCCAGAATCCTCTCATCTCACTGGAGAAATTTCATAGAACCACTTCCTCATTTCCTGCTATACCGATCTCTTCCTGAGTAATGCAAAACTAAATGCCCACTATCGCATGCCGTTGTACGTGACTCCGCTTGTGGGAACCAAAGAGGTTACGTGCATGGCACATGGAGTCAACGGCCCTGGTTTCTGGAAATATTCTGACAGCAGGCCTTGGAAACTGACCCCTCAGTATTATAGTCCTGCTGCCCAGCGAGGGATCGCGGATTTAATCAGAGGGTTCTGACGACATATGGTGTCATGATATGATGCCACACAACACATTACTGTCGGATTACATCGCTGTCAGACATGGCTCATGTCAACTCAGTTTACAGATTTGCATTTATTCTGTCACTTATCAGTAGTTTTGGACTTCAATACCTGGTGAAAGCTAAAATATGTTGGCATTCCCATTAATGCCGGTTACTTCTGAATGTGCCACAATAACTGAAAGGGAGAGTTCTTTCAAAAATGAAAATTCTGTCATAATTTAGTCACCCTCATATCGTTTTAAACCTGTATGACTTTATATATTGCATGAAACACAAAAAGAAAAGCTATTTCGGAAAACACCAAAATAGTACATATGATTTGTAGGACTACACTTTATTCCAAGCAAGGTTATTTTCTAACAATAAAAAATAAATGAATAAAACTGTTAATTTAAAACTAAAATGACAAAAAGCACACAACAAAATTACAAAAAAAGTAACTAAAATAAAATTGAAAATACAAATCATTTCAGATTATTAAAGCTGCAGACCGTAACTTTTGGCGCTCTAGCGGTTAATAAAAAGAACTGTGTGTGTCTTGCGGAAGAACACAGCCGGAGCTATTTCTCTCTGTTTATTTTTATGACGAATCACGCAGGTACTGGGCTACTCCGCAGCGGTACCTACCCGAACCAGTCTAAAATAGTCCAAATATAAACACTTATTATAGGTGTATCGTAGTGATTCAGGACAAGCCAAAAACATGGATGGATTATGGATTCATGGTGTACTCGCTTATTATAAAATTTTTGAACACAAAAAAAGTTACGGACTAGGGCTGTGATGGTCGCCGTAACAACCATGTCACCACGGTGGTCGCTTGCCACCGGCGGTAGTGCACGTGACGTCATGCACTCTATAACAAGCATAATACGAAGTGTAATAAAAGTAATAACAGTAGCAGAACAGTGAATCGTGTCTACACCGGACGCGACACCGTCTGTCTAGTGTCTACACAGGACATTTGAACTCTGTGTCAGTACCTCATAAATAGAACGAGGCAGTTTACTGTCGGGGATTTGTTATGTCGTGTCGTGCCGCATCCAGTGTAGCATCACTGATTATAATGAGTTTTATAGTATTTTGTCGCGCCGCACAGCTCGTGTTCTGTAGACAGGGTGTATTTAACTTTCTTATTTAGGCTACTTTCTTGTTTAACTGTATTATTTCTTTGATATTTATTTTAGTGTTTTGCAGGCTGCGTATTCACTGACAGTGCTGGGCTGCTCCAGGACAGTTTTGAAAACCATTTCAGAGACATGTTCTTAAATGTCACTCATGCATGCACTGGGCAGCTTTAATCGCCTTTTTGGTAACTTCATGACTTAACTGACCACGGCATTGCATGCACATAGTTTATTTCGCGCTTTGATTTGAAAGGATACAGGCTACAGCACGCCGGCGACTTTGTGTGTGCAATTGAAGAGCACGCGCTTCTAGCACAGTACCTTCCGCGCTCGCTTGACTCGTGTCTGGCACCGAAGTGAAGAGGAGCACGCGTCTGAAACGTCTCCCGTTCTCAGTCGTTCTGTGACTGAATAAATGCACTTCTTGTCAAAGAGAAAACATGACAGAAGCAGCAGTTGAGAGTGGGGTGGCCAACCCTAGCCCTGCCCTGCGTTAATTGCGTTAAATATTTTTAACGCGTTAAACTGAAAAAATAATCGCCTGCGTTAACGCGCTAATTTTGACACCACTAATATATATATACACTGAACAAAATTATAAACGCAACACTTTTGTTTTTGCCCCCATTTTTCATGAGCTGAACTCAAAGATCTAAGACTTTTTCTATGTACACAAAAGGCCTATTTCGCTCAAATATTGTTCACAAATCTGTCTAAATCTGTATTAGTGAGCACTTCTCCTTTGCCGAGATAATCCATCCACCTCACAGGTGTGGCATATCAAGATGCTGATTAGACAGCATGATTATTGCACAGGTGTGCCTTAGGCTGGCCACAATAAAAGGCCACTCTAAAATGTGCAGTTTTATCACACAGCACAATGCCACAGATGTCGCAAGTTTTGAGGGAGCGTGCAATTGGCATGCTGACTGCAGGAATGTCCACCAGAGCTGTTGCCCGTGAATTGAATGTTAATTTCTCTACCATAAGCCATCTCCAAAGGCATTTCAGAGAATTTGGCAGTACATCCAACCGGCCTCACAACCGCAGACCACATGTAACCACACCAGCCCAGGACCTCCACATCCAGCATCTTCACCTCCAAGATCGTCTGAGACCAGCCACCCGGACAGCTGCTGCAACAATCGGTTTGCATAACCAAAGAATTTCTGCACAAACTGTCAGAAACCGTCTCAGGGAAGCTCATCGGCATGCTCGTCGTCCTCATCCGGGTCTCGACTGACTGCAGTTCGTCGTCGTAACCGACTTGAGTGGGCAAATGCTCACATTCGATGGCGTCTGGCACTTTGGAGAGGTGTTCTCTTCACAGATGAATCCCGGTTTTCACTGTACAGGGCAGATGGCAGA
>NW_015505744.1:365574-373007 GCF_001515645.1 Sinocyclocheilus grahami | reverse complement strand
ACAGATTTAGACAGATTTGTGAACAATATATATACTGTATACGTATATCAACACCGCACTACCGGCGGTAGTTGGTCCATTACCACCGCGGTGGTAAAAATCTGCCACCGTCACAGCCCTATTACGGACTGCAGCTTTAAGAAAAAAATTAAAAATATCTCAGTGATACTAAAATAACACTGATTTCTGAAGTATTTTAAAGCCATACAACATGCAGCTTTGTGTGAGAAATAGGCTGAAAATGTGTTTGTTATTTGCTGATAATCTTATTGGCACAAGCACCAGTTTTTACATGCACTAGTGTGCCAGTTTAATATACATTTGGAACAACATGAGGGGGAGCAAACAATGACAGAACTTTCATTTTTGTGTGAACTAGCTCTTTAAATGGCTTCAGCATAAGCTGATAATATATTTGACATATTTCTAATTATAATATAAGACACCGTCACCTCTGCAGGCAATGCCTAACTTTGCAGGCCTTTATTCTGTTCTCAGTTCTCAGCTTTGTGAGTTCTTGTGACCATTGGAAGTCGCAAATATGTCCTTCCAGGTTGTCAAGACTCAACTTCCATTACTCTGGGCTTCAGCATAACCACAGGGAAGTCAGTCTCTCCCATTTGATGAGAACAGCACCTTTTAACCCAAACAGGAAGTGAACCCTTAAGTGAATGTGGAGTGATGTCCGACCCCACGTTGGGTGCCAGGCCACCACCCACAAAAGAACACAAGTGATCCCACACCTGCTAGATTGACAAGCTTGGGGGGGGGCAAGGCTGGTCTCTCTCAAGAGCATCTGACAAAGGAAACGTTTCACTCTCTGAGCTCACTACGCAAGCTCTAAGCAAGATATGCAGAAGCTACATATCAGTCCCTCACTGGATTACATAATCACTCTTTTATGCTGTATGTGAAGGTGATCTAACTAGAGTACTAAGATGACATACTTTAGGAAGTAGACAGTCATAACTAAAATAAAGTCTTTGGAGCAGGACTTTGGAGCAGGAAGTATGTGCTATTAACTCCTGAGGGCTCATATCAGTGGGATATAGACGTTTCACCTCCTCTGACTGAAACCACTGGCCATCCAGCCAACATTTTCAAACACACACCACATAAACACAAAAACAGTGACGTTGTCCTATACTCCTGCTCTCTCCCTCTCTCTCTTCTGATAGCGTACACACAACCTACACACTACATGAGTACTGAAATAGCACGGCCGTCCGTATGAGCCTTCACATTTTGAGTCCAAACAAGCCCAGGTTTTGCACAGCTCTGCAGCCCAGGGAGAAGATGTGCAGATGTATAATTCACACAGTTTGCAGTTGGATTGGTAGACGAGATATAAAATGCACAAGTCAACATCTGAAATGTCCTCTTTGCTGCAAGGAGTTTACGGCACTCAAGACAAACAGAAATGCATAATAATTTTGAGTAACACTATATAACAACTGTCTTATGCAACAATTAGGTAATGCACATAACATTTTTGTATATACTATACAGTATATATACATATTTAATAATATTATGAATATTCATGATGAATATATATTTCTCTTTCAGTGTACATCAACTACTGACTTATCAAGGCATATTATTTATTGTATTGTATAAATGACTGTAATAAAACAGCATTACAGAGTACCATAATTTAAGCTTTTAATCATGTGTGAAAGAAGACATATTTTTATTTTGATATTTATGGCATGCAAGCTTATCCTAGGTGTCGACACTAGACGCATTTCCATTACAGATTTATAAATGTCGATAAAAAAGTATTGCGAAATGACGGCGTTTCCATTAACCAATGTTATGCGACTTAAACGTAACCTTTTGCCTCTCGCGATAAGTCATGGCAATGGATTTTGGTGGGATTTTGGCTATATTTATTCAAAGGAGGCTTATGCGTGTATCTTTACAGAAGCAGCAAAGAGAGCCGCTTCAGAAACGTGCGTGGCGCGGCTGGAATAAACCATAGACTGTATAAAAACATAAACACAAACATTGAGTGGCCGTAATCAGCTTCAGTGACCATATCAGAGCCACACTGCACCGCAGACGTGTGCAGTGTAAATTGTCTAAGCATTAATGGTAGGGAAAGCCCCTTATACTGGAGCGCGGCCACTTATGAAGTGTTTCTGGGAGGTTATAGTACATTGAAGAATGAGCATATGACTTTTTACATACGCCATGTGACCTGTAAATGCGGAAAAAAACGTTTCCATTGCAGTTTTGCGAATTATTCCGTTTTCGCATTGCCTGAAAAACCACCTCATGCGAGCGTAAAAACTTTTTTGCGATATATGGCCGTTTTTGCGAAATTGACGCATTTCCATTAGGCGTATTTTAAATTCGCAATTTCAATTTGCGCAATTTGAAGGGTAATGGAAACGTGCCTATTGGCTTGCTATTTGCACAGAGTTCCCTAGTTTTGACAGTCTGAGCGTTAGAGAGTTAGGCTTGGTTAGACAGGTGAAGCATGTTGTGCACAGGACAGATCAGTGGAGTCTGAGAACATTTGGAAATGAAGCAAAGAACTCTGGGACATGTCAACCACTCTCCTCGTTTAACCTCACCTTGGCACGCATCGCAAACCGCAGCGGCTTTCCCTGAGCAACACGGGATAAGGGGGTAAGAGGGGCGTGAAAACACCCGAAATATCCAGCTGTCTGAGTGTGTTGCTAGAAAAAAATTAATACAGTGAGAGGCAAAGAAATTCGTTTTTTTTTTTAAAAGAGTGCGAGAAAGACAGAGGGGAGTGCAGAAAGTGTCTGGCCTTTAGATGAAGATTTGCAGTGACAGTATGGGAACAGGATCTTGTGTCTCTTCCATGATTCTGTACTGAGTCACGATTTCTTTTTCACTCTCCACCTTTTTTTCCCCCTCCGTTCACTCTCTCTCCTGCCCTTCTGTCTCCCCCTATATTTGATTTATCTTTTTACACAGCTCTGCAATACACCTACACTGCAAAATACATGTACATATATTCAGCCCTATTATTTTAATAATCCACATACAGTACAACAAAATGCATAACAGATTTATAGAAATTCCTGACACCCAACACAACTAAACTCAACAAACAGTATATTAACAGCTAAGCTGAAGTATATAAAGACCAAACAAAAGATACGTTTCTTAACTGGATTTTGCATTGAATATATTTAAGAACTTAAGAAATTTGGTAGTGTTATATGTTGATGACGAATAAGCACATTTTAGCCAAAATTCTTATTATCATTATGCATCAAGATTTTTTTACACAAGGGTTTTGGTCCCACTTTATATTAGGTGGCCTTAACTACTACTGTATGCACTTACATTTAAATTAATCATTTGATACAATGCACTTATTTAAAAAAATACCTGCATGTAATTACATTATAATTACACTGTTGACACTCCCCTTACACCTTAACCCACCCTTAAACCCACCCATACCACCAAACCTGTCCACAACCTTACCCGTATCCCACCTCGACAGCAGCAAATGTGTTTTGCAAAACAATATGAACACAATAAGTACACTGTACTTATTTGCTGATGTAAGTACATAGTAGTTAAGGCCACCTAATATAAAGTGGGAATAGGGTTTTTAATTGAAAATTCAACTATTCTCGTTCTAAATGTCTAAATAATCAAATAAATATCTAAATACATTTCTAAATAATCAATAATCATTCTAAATACATTTCTAAATTTCTCATTACTGTACAATGTTTCAAATATTATGCTAAAATATTAATTGATTTAAATAAATGAGCATGCATTAAAATTCAAGTAACACCACCATGGTGCATAAATAACCATTTTAATAATATATCATTATGAGGATATTTTATTATATTATGTTATTTAATATTTGAATGGAAATTTTGTCAAATGTTGTCTAATATATCATGAAAACAGTCAAAAATATATTTCTGATTTAGGGTTAAAATATGAGCCAGACATGTTCTTGACAGCTCTGATGAGATTTTCCCTTGCAGTAGCAACAAAACATCATAGTCATGAACCCTTAATGGTTCCTGTGAAGGAATATAAGCGTATTTGTACATTTCAGTAATGGCGGGCACCCAGCATGCTGTAGTGAAGGATCTGTGAGGAGGAGTGGAGCGAGAGATAAGAAGAGAGAGCGAGAGAGTGATTGAGAGAGTGAGAGAAATCGCACGGAGAGGTTAGAACTGCATGCGCATGATGTGGGAGGAAGAGCGTGGGCACAGGAGAAAGCGGGCGCCTGGAGAACCGATGCACCTCTGTTTCTCTGTCTTTCTTTCTCTACTTTTGAATGACTTCCTCCTTCTCTTCCAGTTCCACACTGCCTCGTCTCAGCGATTTGGGCTGTCAGTTTTTCATACGTCTTCTGTCTCTCTCTCTCTATCATCCACCTCATTTTAATAAGGACGGGTAATCATTAAAGCAGTCCTGCATGAGCCACAGATTGATGTAAAAAGAGAGAGGAAGAGGAAAATCTGGTTGGTATCTGCCTATCTTGCAGAAGAACAAAGTGCACAAAAGATCGGAACAACCCCTGCCAACTTACAGCTCGTTTCATCATCAGTAGGGGAGGAAAGGGTCACGAATGTAGTGTGCACTACTTGATGTTTTGCATATTTGTGGAATTTGAGAATTAGCCAGCATCCCAGTTCGAGCTGTTGCCATAGCAACAGTATACCTGTTGTGGGGTTAAACGACCCAACTGTGTTAAGAGAAGCGCTACGCATCAGCAACACACAATTTTGTTGCAAAAAAAAATTAGACAACAAAAGAAAGCTCGATGGTTGTATGTAGGAAAGTAAATATGCCCTTATGTTTGCATGTGTGTCAGTGTTTTTAAACACAATCCTGGTGTTTCTGCTCAAGTCTGAGTTGTTTCCATGGTTACGCTGCAGCTGAAAGTCATAAACTGTGAGCTTTCTTAAATGACAATGTTTTAAATTGAAGGCAAGTGCTTGCAGTAGTTGTGTTTCTCCCACAGGAGATTCTCCCTCTGGCCTCTCGGTGTCAGACAGTGGGAAACCTCTGGAAGACAAAACACACTCCGCCGTAAGCGGCCAATTCTCACATTCAACATACTGTTACAATGCTGTTTTTCACAATCAGGTGCCTCAATGAAACCCTCCAAACGCTGACAGATGAGAACAGAGAGGGGAAAGATTAAACAAGAGGTGCGTATACCAAACACTCTTGTACACAGCTGAGATGTGAGCTGCATTCTGAAATTGTGTTAGCGGTGTTTGCTAAGGTACGGAAGCCCTAAGAGGCTATGCATTATTGTTTTGTTGTGTTCTTTACATAAAAATAGTTGTTTTCTCGAAATGCCATCTACAATTTTCTTTAGCTCTCAACATACCACAAGTTATTTTCTTGAAATTCTGACAAGGTTTTCTCAAGATCTTGTGATTGACATAACAAAAGTTGTGTTCTCAAGAACTTTACCTAATATTCATGATCTTGGAAAAAATAGTTTTTTTAAATACTGACAAAAGTTTTCTCAAGGACTCAACTTGAAATGAAATGAAAATTCTGTCATCAATTACTCACCCTCATGTTGTTCATTCAATGAAATCTGAGAGCTTTCTGACTCTGCATAAACAGCAACGCAACTGACACATTCAAGGCCCAGAAAGGTAGTAAGGACATTGTTAAAATAGTCCATGTGACATCAGTGGTTCAACATTAATTTTATGAAACTACGAGAATACTTTTTGTGTGAAAAGAAAACAAAAATAACGACTTTAATCAACAATTTCTTCTCTTCTGTGTCAGACTACTATGACGATTTCATCACAAATATCTTTAACAAAGGTCTTACGGGTTTGGAATGAAATGAGGGTAAGTAATTAAAAGGTTAGTTCACCCAAAAAATGAAAATTAGCCTGTGTTTTACTCACCCTCAAAGCATCCTATGTGTATATAACTTTCTTCTTTTACATTTAGTCATTTAGCAGACGCTTTTATCCAAAGCGACTTACAAATGAGGACAATAAAAGCAGTCAAAACTAACAAAAGAGCAACAATATATAAGTGCAAATGACAAGTCTCGGTTAGCCTAATGCAGTAAACGTAGCAAGGTATATACATATATATATGTATGTGTATATATGTGTGTATATACAGTATATATAGCCAGTGGTGGTTTTGTAGGCAAACATTAATGCCTTGAATTTAATGCGAGCAGCTACTGGTAGCCAGTGCAAATTGATGAACAGAGGTGTGACATGCGTTCTTTTCGGCTCATTAAAGATTGATCTTGCAGCACCATTTTGGATTATTTGTAGAGGTTGTACAATTGTAAATTAATTGTAATAATTAATAATTAAATTAATTAATTAAATAATTTAATTAATTGTAGAGATTCTTTTAGACGAATCCAATCGGATTTATATAAAAAATTGTCCTGGCCCCTCCAATCTTTTCAATGGGGGTAAGCGGGTGCTTTTTATCAACAGTCCAGAAGATGTGAAATAAAGTGCGCGCATCCATAATAAAACGTGCCTCACACGGCTCCATGAATAAAGGCCTCCTGTAGCGAATCCATGTGTTTTTGTAAAAAAAAAATCCGTATTTCAAATGTAATAAACACTTTTTTCTCACTTCAGCTGACTGTCGTACGCGGAAGCCATTCCAATGGATGACGTAGGACATATGCATTGTGTGATTAGTGACGAGCACGGAGAGAGAGCAAAACGCCGGTTATGAATTAGAAGCACAAAACGAGGATTTGTAAAGAAAAATGTTGGAGGATTTCAATATAAGCCAAGAGGAGACTGGTTTTCCTTTGCTAAAGTAAGGAAACTTTGCTTCCTTTGCTCCTGTAAACAAACTCGCGAGACTAGCATAGCTCAGAGGCGCGCGCACGTGACGCATACGTCCTACGCCATCCACCGGAACATCTTTCCGTGTACGACAGATAGCGGAAGTGATAGAAAAGTGTTTATTACGTTTGAAATGTGGATATTTTTCTTATAAAAATGCATCGATTTGCTACAGGAGGCCTTTATTCACCCCCCGGAGCTGTGTGAGGCACGTTTTATTAGGGATGCATGCACTTTATTTCACGTCTTCTGGGGCCAGTTGCATAAACTTAGCCACCATGTTAAGACTGTGTCTTAAGAACTAGTTTGACCAACTAGCAGTTGCCAAGGGATGTAATCAGTCTTACTTTTCCAATACAAATGAGACCAATCTACCTTTTCATAACTGAATTTAAAAAGTATATGACCAGTCTTGAAGATAAAGAATTAGATTACTAACTTTCTAAGACTAGTCTAAACAGTTTGTGCAACGGCCCCTGGACTGTTGAAAAAAAGCACCCGCTTACCCCCATTGTAATGCTTGGAGGTGCAAGGACAATTTTTAATATAACTCAGATTGGATTCGTCAGAAAAAATAAAGTCATATACACCTAGGATGCCTCGAGGGTG
>NW_015505744.1:358431-364741 GCF_001515645.1 Sinocyclocheilus grahami | reverse complement strand
AGCCAGTGGTGGTTTTGTAGGCAAACATTAATGCCTTGAATTTAATGCGAGCAGCTACTGGTAGCCAGTGCAAATTGATGAACAGAGGTGTGACATGCGTTCTTTTCGGCTCATTAAAGATTGATCTTGCAGCACCATTTTGGATTATTTGTAGAGGTTGTACAATTGTAAATTAATTGTAATAATTAATAATTAAATTAATTAATTAAATTAATTTAATAATTTAATTAATTGTAGAGATTCTTTTAGACGAATCCAATCGGATTTATATAAAAAATTGTCCTGGCCCCTCCAATCTTTTCAATGGGGGTAAGCGGGTGCTTTTTATCAACAGTCCAGAAGATGTGAAATAAAGTGTGCGCATCCATAATAAAACGTGCCTCACACGGCTCCATGAATAAAGGCCTCCTGTAGCGAATCCATGTGTTTTTGTAAAAAAAAAATCCGTATTTCAAATGTAATAAACACTTTTTTCTCACTTCAGCTGACTGTCGTACGCGGAAGCCATTCCAATGGATGACGTAGGACATATGCATTGTGTGATTAGTGACGAGCACGGAGAGAGAGCAAAACGCCGGTTGACCTTAATTAGACAGGACCTCATTTGTTTTAGGGGATGGAGCCAAAGAGCCATTTTGGAAATAAAAAGAGGAGTCTCACTTTGACTTTTAATCTTTCAATCCTACTTCCTACTAGAGGTGCTAGTTCATTCTTATGGATAGAGATTTTAACTGAGCCCTAATCCCATAGGTCCCATTCCATTTGTGCTACAGATATGACAGACACATTAAATCATGAGGCTTGTTAAGGAAAGGTGTGCTGATACTTCACAAAGCGATCAGACTTTCTTTCACCTGGTGGATGATAAAAAAAAACAGGGAAATAAAACAATACTAGAATAAATCACAAAAAATTGTGGTGGGCTCTGTTGATTTGGACCTGTAATCAACCACCCAGAACACCTTGCTGTCAGATTCCGACTGGTATCTCGCTCACCCCTTTAGAAAACTCTTAGTCTAGACTTAATCTTCAACTGCATTGAGAGTTTGTCATCAACACACTTCAGAGTAGGGCTGATTTTAATTGATTCTCATTTTTACGGAACGATATCGATTCTTAAATCCCAAGAATCGATTAGTCTAGCCTGTGTTCAGTTAATGGACGGAACATTAAAGGAAATAACTTTCTTACTGTACAATTCTATAAGTTTGTAACGTAAATCTGCATGATTATTGACTCCGGTTATGAGTAAACAATGAACACGTCAAGTGTGATACAAGTAAGGTTTTATTAACTACATAAACACTTAAACTAGTCTAACATACTACATAAACACATTAAGCCGGTCTAACATACACATACACACACACACACATACAGTTGGTATAGGAAAGGGTTAAAGTTTAGCACTAAAGAAAGAGACATAAGGAATGACATTTATGGAACCATTTTTGCATATTCAGCAGATCTAAAACCTGAGGGAAAACGTCAGATTCTTAGTTCAACAAACCTTGTAAAAAGGTGTAACTGATACTTAATGCATCAATTAAATCGACTAAGTTTGATACTTGCGTATGTCTGAAAAAGATTCCTGATGCAATCTTAAGGCCCCAAGATCTTGCTGAAGTTGGTTGATGAGAAAGAGCTAGTTTGAGTCAGAATCACTTGATGAATGAAAAGGACTAGGCCGGAGCCTGGCACGAGCTTTGGTATCCTGGAGCGTTTCTCACATCTTCATCTTAGCATCTCCCTGAACCACCGACATGGGCGGGTCACATGGAGTGTGGCCTTTTAAAGCCTGCAGAGATTCACGCCTCTCAAGATGGGTTCGTCCAATGAGGAAGGCTGAAATCCCAAGCGGGAGGTTGGAAATACTGAGGATTTTTATGAGTCTTTGTCTGTAAGCATGGTATTTTGCATATGTAATTCGCTGGAGTGTTGAGGCACAAATTAGTACCGATTCTTAGAACATCAATATGTTGCATAGGTATCAGCATATAATATACACACTTGTTTCGATCATAAGAAGGCGAATTCATAGATACTAGACATGAAATAGTTACTTATATGAATGTGTGGTTTATCGTAAGCACGGATAAAAATAGTCTATAATACAACAGATTAAATACAACACAGCAATAATATACACACTGGCCTGAAGAAAATGGGTGTTCATTCAAAGAAGGTTTTCCTATGAATTAATTAGTAGAACAGTCCATTTCTCCTGTGCATTTGTACCCCTTGTTTCTGGAGAAAGCAGAATGAGAGCCGGCTCGCATTCCACAAGGTTGTAAATGTATCGGGTTACCATGAAACCAGGGTCTTGTTCGGCGTCCTGGGGTGTTACAAAGTATTTGTGAAATCTAGCTAACAAAATATATATTGTGTGTTGGAGTGTTCCAGACGCTACACCCCTTTAGAAAACTCTTAGTCTAGACTTAATCTTCAACTGCATTGAGAGTTTGTCATCAACACACTTCAGAGTAGGGCTGATTTTAATTGATTCTCATTTTTACGGAACGATATCGATTCTTAAATCCCAAGAATCGATTAGTCTAGCCTGTGTTCAGTTAATGGACGGAACATTGAAGCGCACCTCCCATCCAATATATCGCAATAAGCATTGTGCTTTGGTACTTTTAATATGAAACAAAGTCTCAGATTTCACATTCTGTCACATTTCACACTGTATTGCAGTTTTCAAACAATAAATGCCGTTTTGGCACTGTTTAATGTGGAGTGACAGATCGCTGTAGCGCCTCAGTTCAACAGATGCGACAGCGCGTAGCACACGTGAACTGATCATCTCCTCCACATTAATACCAGTTTCAACACAAAATAAACATGACTAAAATCCGAAGGCAAGTTAAAAGAAAGAATACAACTTTACAATCTGTATCCTGTGTCATGTAATCGCTCAATCTGTGTTTCAGCCACGCAAAGACGTCAATTTAACGTCTTGTAAACAATGTAAACATGTAACATCACATTTACCTCAGAAAAACATATTCGGTGACCATAAACTCATATAACATCTTCATTATAATTTTTTCTTCAATGTTTAATTTATGTTTGAATATATCCATCAAGTTTTATGACAGCCACCATTTAAATGTTTATAAAACAAAAACAAATTGAAGTAGAAATATTATGTAATTATAACTTTATTATTCTAAAAACTTCATTAAGTGTAATTTTAGCAGTTGTGTAGCCTACAAATCAGTTTTAACCCTCAAAGACCGAGACAGCCGCCCACGGCTAAAAATAATTATTGTTCTTAAATGTTTAATAACTTTTGAACTGCAAATCCCATCTGAAAGCTTTAAAAATCCCATCTGAAAGCTTTAAAAAGCGCTTTTCGGATATATCTCATTTGTCATATTTGGATATTCAGAGTCTCCATAGGCCCCGTGATTACGTCATCACATTTTGACAACATAGATTCGTCAGAAGAAACCAATGCATTTCGTTCCTCTGAGCCAAACAGGAACGATAGTTGACGCTTAGTCCCACCCCCATGCCCAGATTGGTTCAAACTGTCCCATATTCAACCAATAAACAAAGGTTTTGGTCTTTTGAACCACCATTTAGGATTTTTCTTTGTAAATTTAAACAAACGCAAAGTGAAAGTATAGTCTGTCGTGCATGCATGAAAACAAGCACAAAATAACACATTTGCATGAGAGAACTCTCTGAAAAAACCCAGAAAAACACACGACTGAGTTCTTTGACATAAAACAAACCAAAAACAAGGATGAAACAGCGGTACATATTGGACAAAGCACTGGAATTTATGTCTTTGCGTCGCTAGGCTATGTCCCAGTAAAATCGATTCTAACGCAGAGTACAGCCGGCGGATCGATCATTTATATTATGTAAATAAATATTTTATAGTTCATAAAGATAATTTCCACTATTTTTTCTGTTGTTCTCTATATATTTGTGAATAATTTGCACTGTTTGTATTTTTGTTGCAGAAGACAATTTGTGCAATTGTTTTCACCAAATAGCTGCACGGTTTGTGTTTGTTGTTGTTCATACTCAAAAAATATATTTTTCTGAAAAAAAGTAACTCGATTCTAACGCAGAGTACAGCCGGCGGATCGATCATTTATATTATTTAATTAAATAAATATTTTATAGTTCATAAAGATAATTTCCACTATTTTTTCTGTTGCACTCTATATATTTCTCACTCATTTTGAATTTTTGTATTTTTGTTGCAGAAGACAATTTGTGCAATTGTTTTCACCAAATAGCTGCACGGTTTGTGTTTGTTGTTGTTCATACTCAAAAAATATATTTTTCTGAAAAAAAGTAACTTTTTTTTACTGTGTTTTGTTATTATATAAAGCTGATTTCATTTTCTTTACTCCCTAAATGTTTTTTGGACACATCTATATTGTTAGTAAACTAATTAGACCTGTTTTTCACTGAAAAGCGCCTATAACAATATTCTAATTAATGGCTATAACTTGCTTGGGGAATGTTATATGTAGACAAAATTTTATTTGGAAGTGTAAAACATCCAGATACAACTTCCTAAAGAAAAAATCAAAACATCAGGAGTTTCTGTTTGAGTACACAGTAAAAAACACCCAATTGTTGCTTGCCTTTTTCTTAAAATTCTGGAAATTCATTCATTCTTAGAGAAAACTAAAGGAAAACTGGGACTTTAAATTAGCTAGACTGAAACTTCAAGTTCTCCTGTTTATAATAATATATGACACTTGATGCTGACTGCTAGAATAGGTCTTAAAAAAACAAAGAAAAGTGCAGGTGTGTCAGGTGCCCCAAAAATGTTCTAGGTCTTTAAGGGTTAACCTTCAATATTATAGTAATGTAGCTAGTACTAACTGACTCTCATGTATATTTTACTGCATTAGTTTTGCATGTAGCCTACTGTACCTGATATATATATCCAAAATAATCTATATCGAATCGAATCGCAAGCTTGTGAATGAGAATGTGTCAAAACCCAGCCCTACTTTAGAGTTTTGACTTGTATCATTTATGACCACTTAAGTGTTCTCAACGACTTCTGTCATGGGCCTGCAGTAAAACACTACACTCTAAAAAACTAAATAAAAATCTGTAAAAATAGTCTGATGTATTTATATGAAGATTTTGTCCCCTGTATTTCGAATTACACATTATATTGTGTTGTGTTTTAGGGTTAAAGGAAATGGGACTTTAAATTAGTAATAAAGTAGTAAGGACATGGTTAAAATTTTCCATGTGACATCAGTGGTTCAACCGTATTTTTATGAAGCTACAAGTATACTTTGTGTTTACAAGCAGAGGAATGCACACACATACGTCATGGTACTCTCATGAATGACAGCAGATACTGACCTGGAAGAGAAGAAATTGTTGAATAAACTAGTTATTTTTGTTTTCTCTGTGCGCAACAAGTACTCATGGCTTCATAAAATTAAGGTTGAACCACTGATGTCACATGATGACTATTTTAACCATGTCCTTACTACTTTTCTGGGCCTTGAACATGTCAGTTCCATTGCTGTCTATGGAGGACCAGAAAGCTCTAGGATTTCATCAAAAAATATCTTAGGGTGCTTTCACACATGGCTCGTTGTTTCGGAACCTGGCGCGTTTACCCCTTAGCTCGGTTAGTTTGGGCATATGTGAACACCGCAATCGCGCTCGGATCCGCGCCAAAACAATCGGTCCGAGATCGCCTGAACGAGGTGGTCTCGGCTCGATTGAAAACGAACTCTGGAGCGGTTCGGTTGTAGTGAGAAAGCAATCCGATCCAATGGACCAACGAACCAGACTATATCACAATGTATAATGGGTAAATACGTAAGTTCCGTGAAAAGCATTAGCTTTGTTGTTTTGCTAATACTTCAAAATGAACCTGTGAATGTCTGTGGGTGAGCACGTCTTCGCCATTCAAAATAAAAAAGCGCACTTTTTAATTTTATAATGCCGTCTTATTGCTCTTCTTCCTAGTAGGTGCATTTTAAAAATGTTTTCCCAATGAATCCTAGACTCCTGCTCAAAATTATAAATTAATGATAAATGATAAATTAATATAAGGACAGCTATAAATTAATATAAGCATCCTGACGGATGACAGCCGTGACAGCTCAGTGGAATCCCGGAAAATAAAACGTGGAGCTTTGACCAATGAGAGAACAGTTTACTCGCGCGTGACTTGTATTAACACATTTGGTCCATTTAGAAACTTTGCCGTGTGAAAGCGAACCGCACCAAGAATAAAAAGCAACATTGTAATAATTTTAATCCCGTTTCGGAACAAAGCAATCGATCTACAGGTGTGAAAGCA
>NW_015505744.1:336900-357877 GCF_001515645.1 Sinocyclocheilus grahami | reverse complement strand
GTTGTAGTGAGAAAGCAATCCGATCCAATGGACCAACGAACCAGACTATATCACAATGTATAATGGGTAAATACGTAAGTTCCGTGAAAAGCATTAGCTTTGTTGTTTTGCTAATACTTCAAAATGAACCTGTGAATGTCTGTGGGTGAGCACGTCTTCGCCATTCAAAATAAAAAAGCGCACTTTTTAATTTTATAATGCCGTCTTATTGCTCTTCTTCCTAGTAGGTGCATTTTAAAAATGTTTTCCCAATGAATCCTAGACTCCTGCTCAAAATTATAAATTAATGATAAATGATAAATTAATATAAGGACAGCTATAAATTAATATAAGCATCCTGACGGATGACAGCCGTGACAGCTCAGTGGAATCCCGGAAAATAAAATGTGGAGCTTTGACCAATGAGAGAACAGTTTACTCGCGCGTGACTTGTATTAACACATTTGGTCCATTTAGAAACTTTGCCGTGTGAAAGCGAACCGCACCAAGAATAAAAAGCAACATTGTAATAATTTTAATCCCGTTTCGGAACAAAGCAATCGATCTACAGGTGTGAAAGCACCCTTAATTTGTGTTCCGAAGATGAACAAAGGTCTTACAGGTTTGGAACGACATGAGGGTGAGTAATTAATGACAGAATTTTCATTTTTAGCTGAACTATCCCTTTAACATTTTAAATGTCCTGGCAGAAAATTACCAGTACCTTTTCCATTTTAATTAAAAAAAGAAGAAGAAGAAGAAATTAATTATCAACATATTAATTCAGAACTAATATTTAATCAATTAAAATTAAATAGTCAGTGACTACTTATTTTTAATATGTCCATTTACTTGTTAATTAAAATGTTTATTTTTGAATTAATACATTGATAAATGATTTCTTCACAGGCCGGCTGCTGCTCTAATGGACATTTGTGTGAGCATCATACCCGTCCTCAAAACTCTCTCTGCATAATAAAAACAATTCCCCGGATTAGCCGAATTTCCAACATCCCGCATCACTTACATATTCTTTTATTAAATACTGTAGTTTACTGAAAACATTTTCATCTAATATACTGTATACATGTACATGTCTAGCACAATTTGTTTTATTTAACACAAATTCACTAAATCCAGTCTGCAGAATTTTACTTCTATCCCAGATTTTCCCCTAAAATCAGCACAAAAATGCTAAAAATCTGCAGGTACAAGAAAGCGAGAGTGAAAATATATTTCAAAAACAAAAATAGGGTGCAAAGAGTTTCTACTTTCAATACTCCCTTAAGATTTCTTGAAATATTTGCTGCCAAACTTTATATTAGCCTCAGCTCATATTGGACAAATACTACTTGGTCAGCAGAGTCACACAACTGCTCTGTGTGCAAAACCCAATCGGTGAAAGAAAAGTTTTCACTTGAGCATTGAAGAAGTCACTAGTTTCCAAAAAGAGAACTCCCCAGTGCCTGTGTTGGTTATCCGTAATGAATAAGTCAGTGAGAAAGACACTCGGGCCTTCAGCATTAACAGCTTACTATGAAATCTTAAAGTCCTGCAACAAGCTTCAGATCTAAAAGCTGCTCCAGACGCAGAGCCCTCTCTTTTCTGCGCAAATGTCAGCAGAGTTTCTTGTCTCATGATGCACTCGCGTGGAACCACTCTGCTCTGCACGCTGTCATATGATCAGTGTCCTACTTTTCGCTGCAGGGGTCAGGGGTCCCGGGCTGGGGAATTACAAACGAAGGTTAACATCATTCTGACTCCGTCCTGTCATTTATGACTGGATTCAGCTTGCTGTGATAATAATTAACCTCAAAGTTATTCATGGCAAATCTGACACGACACAGTGATTAAAGTAACTAGATGCTACACGGAAAGACACGAAGTGTGGAAGTTTATTAAATATATGCAATGCAAATATGTTTTCATAGTATATATTGTACATTGTAGATTAAAAAAACTGAGTAACCCATAAAATCACTTAAAATAAATCAAACGTAAACATTTCTTGTTTTATTTCTATGTATTTTTTGTTTTGATTGTTTTTTTTTCACTCTGACCAAAATACTTGAGTCGCCCTTGATTTGAGTCGTCTGTTATATATATGAAGAGTTCAGATGCAAAAGCCTTTAAGTGGCGTCTGAAATTTTCATCTAAAATGAGCATTTTTATCAGGCTCCTATGTTTAGGTTCAGTAATTTTACTCTAATGGCAATGTATCGGTCCTTTTCTATTCAATTCAAGTGAAATAACTGAACATTAAAAGAAAATTATATATATATACACTGAACTATTAAACGTTTAATCGATTGTACTGCCGAATTCTCTGAAATGCCTTTGGAGACGGCTTATGGTAGAGAAATGAACATTCAATTCACGGGCAACAGCTCTTGTGGACATTCCTGCAGTCAGCATGCCAATTGCATGCTCCCTCAAAACTTGCGACGTCTGTGGCATTGTGCTGTGTGATAAAACTGCACATTTTACAGTGACCTTTTATTGTGGCCAGCCTAAGGCACACCTGTGCAATAATCATGCTGCCTAATCAGCATCTTGATATGCCACACCTGTGAGGTGGATGGATTATCTCGGCAAAGGAGAAGTGCTCACTAACACAGATTTAGACAGAACAATATTTGAGAGAAATAGGCCTTTTGTGTACATAGAAAAAGTCTTAGATCTTTGAGATCAGCTCATGAAAAATGGGGGCAAAAACAAAAGTGTTGCGTTTATAATTTTGTTCAGTGTATATAATATAAGTGTCAGTGGTGTATATATAATATATATTAGTGGTGTCAAAATTAGAGCATTAACGCAGGCGATTAATTTGTTCATAAAAAATATTTAACACAATTAACGCAGGAGCGGGGCTAGGGTTGGCCACCTCACTCACAACTGCTGCTTCTGTCACTTATTCTCTTGACAAGAAGTGCATTTATTCAGTCACAGAACGACTGAAAACAGGAAACGTTTCAGACGCGTGCTCCACTTCACTTCAGCGCCAGGCGCGAGTCAAACAAGCATGGAAACGGTACTGTGCTCGAAGCGTGTGCTCAATTGCTCGCACAAAGGCGCCGGTGTGCGCTGTAGCCTGTATTCTTTCATATCAAAGCATGAAATAAACTACGTGCATGCAATGTCGTGGTCATAGTTAAGTCATGAAGTTACCCAGCACTGTCTCCCTCATCTAACACACTCGATTGAACTCGTCAGCTCATTAATAGAGACTTTAAGACCTGAAGTGGGTCAGTGGCCTTCAGCTCATCTGCATTTTTTGGTCTCTTGTTTCTCATTTTCCTCTTGACAATACCCCATAGACTCTCTATGGGGTTCAGGTCTGGTGAGTTTGCTGGCCAGTCAAGCACACCAACATTTAACCAACTTTTGGTGCTTTTGGCAGTGTGGGCAGGTGCCAAATCCTGCTGGAAAATGAAATCAGCATCTTCAAAAAGCTAGTCAGCAGAAGGAAGCATGAAGTGCTCCAAAATTTCTTGGTAAACGGGTGCAGTGACGTTGGTTTTCAAAAAACACAATGGACCAACACCAGCAGATGACATTGCACCCCAAATCATCACAGACTGTGGAAACTTAACACTGGACTTCAAGCAACTTTGGCTATGAGCTTCTCCACCCTTCCTCTAGACTCTAGGACCTTGGTTTCCAAATGAAATACAAAACTTGCTCTCATCTGGAAAGAGGACTTTGGACCACTGGGCAGTTCTTCTTCTCCTAAGCTCAGGTAAGACACCTCTGACGATGTCTGTGGTTCAGGAGTGGCTTAACAAGAAGAATACGACAACTGTAGCCAAATTCCTTGACACGTCTATGTGTGGTGGCTCTTGATGCCTTGACCCCAGCCTCAGTCCATTCCTTGTGAAGTTCACTCAAATTCTTGAATCGATTTTGCTTGACAATCCTCATAAGGCTGCGGCTCTCTCGGTTGGTTGTGCATCTTTTTCTTCCACACTTTTTCCTTCCACTCAACTTTCTGTTAACATGCTTGGATACAGCACTCTATGAACAGCCAGCTTCTTTGGCAATGAATAATAATTAATAATAATAATAATAATTCATTACATTTATATAGCGTTTTTCTAGGCACTCAAAGCGCTTTACATTGTCAGGGGGTATCTCCTCATCCACCACCAGTGTGCAGCATCCACCTGGATGATGCGACCGCAGCCATAGTGCGCCAGAACGCCCACCACACACCAGCTTATTGGTGGAGAGGAGAGTGATGAAGCCAATTAGCAGATATGGGGATTGTTAGGAGGCCATGATGATCAGAGGCCAATGGGCAAATTTGGCCAGGATGCCAAGGTCACACCTCTAGTCTTTTCAAAAGACATCCTGGGATTTTTAATGACCACAGAGAGTCAGGACCTCGGTTTAATGTCTCATCCGAAGGACGGTGCTTGTTGACAGTATAGTGTCCCCATCACTATACTGGGGCGTTAGGACCCACACAGACCACAGGGTGAGCACCCCCTGCTGGCCTCACTAACACCTCTTCCAGCAGCAACCTAGTTTTCCCAGGAGGTCTCCCATCCAGGTACTGACCAGGCTCAGCCCTGCTTAGCTTCAGTGGGCAACCAGTCTTGGGCTACAGGGTGATATGGCTGCCGATTACAATCGGAATGTTTGTGGCTTACCCTCCTTGTGAAGGGTGTCAATGATTGTCTTCTGGACAACTGTCAGATCAGCAGTCTTCCCCATGATTGTGTAGCCTAGTGAACCAAACTGAGAGACCATTTTGAAGGCTCAGGAAAGGCTTTGCAGGTGTTTTGAGTTGATTAGCTGATTGGCATGTCACCATATTGTAATTTGTTGAGATTGAATTGGTGGGTTTTTGTTAAATGTGAGCCAAAATCATCACAATTAAAAGAAGCAAAGACTTAAACTACTTCAGTCTGTGTGCATTGAATTTATTTAATACACGAGTTTCACAATTTGAGTTGAATTACTGAAATAAATTAACTTTTCCAAGACATTCTAATTTATTGAGATGCACCTGTATATATATATATATAGATAGATAGATAGATATAGATATATACACACACACACACATACAGTAATACAGTATGTAATAATAAGAACAGAATAAATTTCATGTATGTATAATTATTTCTTTATTTGTTTTATTAAATACTAATAATACTAAAAAAATATATACATATATTTAATAAAATAATTAATTCTTTTGTATTAACACTAATACTATTAATATTTTCGTAAAAGTAAATGTGCAGTTGTTACATAATATATATATCACATAAATAAAAGTAATTTTTAAAGGTTAAAATTACTCCTTTATGTAACAACTACACATTCACTTTTTACAGGGTAGTTTACTAATTGTATTATGCTTTTGTGCCAAAGAATATCCAAGTGCTGAGTACACATTCTGGAAAGAAAGTCCACCGAGAATAACATACTGACAAAAGGACTGTAAGATCACATTAGCTAATATGAAACCGGAACTGGAGGTACTGTCATGGAGCAGGGTTATTTAGAAAAGAGAGGGCTTTCCTGAGAAAGAAAAGCACTGCAGACAGGAGAAGGGTGCTGTATTTGTACTATAAAGCACATGCGAGCAGCGGAACTAAGACAGAAGATTTGTGCAAATTGGACTAAAAATAAATATACAGTACCATGAGTGAATAGGGCAACAAATGAATGGAACTATCCGATCAAGACTGCACGATAACAGCCTGGTACTTCTCCCCCATCTCCCATTCCCCATTCTCCTGCGCCATTAATCACTCGCCCTTTGGGGAAGACCCAGGAGCACGATATTTAGCTCAACAGAACAAACAGACTTAACCACATCACAGTGAATTAGATCGGAGGAGATACAATACGTTGTATCTTTAACCTCTCGTGGGTTGTTGCTTTCTGGCTTTTTGGGGCTGGTGATTGCAATGGCTGCTATCTGTGATGGGTCACCATTTGCAGAGGAACTTGGGATCAATGGTAATTTCTGAGGGAACGTGTCTGCGAGACAGAAGCCATAAAGCTTTATAAGAGAGTCTAAATGAATGCTTCAAGGTCACAACTTCATTGCAGTTGTCGTTTGGGTGACGACCAGATATCTCCTGCTGAAAGCAAGCATATGTTGTGTTTGGGATGCTGGTGTGCTGCAAGGGGAGGATCTATCCATTTGCATTCCCAGGGGGGGGTATTATAAAAAAATAACACCAGAAACAGCAATAATTATACAGCTCTATTATTGTAGACTTTTTTTCTTTTCTTAATTTGTAATTATCAGCTAAATTAATTTTAAAAAACTGAATGAGAATGCAAAAAACACATGTTTTTACAGCAGCATTAAAAAAATCACATTATTCAAAATATTATATACAAATAATAAAAGATTGAATAGGTTTGTCTTTTTCTTTTCTAATTTTGTAATTATCAGGCAAATAAACACATGTAAATTGCTATAACGCCCTTTGCATCAGCGATACCAATAAAACACTTGCACTACAGTATGAATTGGGTTCTGACATTTTCAAATGCAGCAATGCATGAAATCAAGCTTGCACAGATAGAAGCTTTTGCTTTTACATACTTTCAAACAGCAGGCCTAAGACTCGTATAAAACATTTTTACAGTCTGAATTGACTGTAAATCTTCTTAACATGATAAATCCAAGTTTTAAACAATTGAATTCCACTTTAAATCAACACAAACATACCAAAAATCAGGCAGAAGCCGCCCATGTCAACTGAAGTCAAAGAGCAGACACAGTGTAAGACACATGGTTACAGACATGCACGCAGAGCCGTGATGCTCTGTGGGGGAGGGAGGCAGGAAAACAGTGAGAAGTGTGAACCGTGACTCCTGCAGGAACATGTCCACAGGCCCTATGGATTCTACCAGACCTAAGGAGTCACATGGGCCACAGTGGTGCATTACACACTAAACTTACATACGCACAGTGTTCCATTCCCTCCCTTACACAAAACCCAGTTTTCCTGCAGACATTTATGCAGTCTCCCTTTTTAATGTGGCATGGCTGCGACTCTGATGGTTAGTGGCAGCTCCATCTCCCTGTGTTTCAGTATTTCCCTTTGATAAAGCCCGAGGAGAGAGAAAGAGTGCCAGCCCGACGCCTCGGCGCAGGCCTCGCGTCCCAGTGGGTGGTGTATTCCTCGCTGCTGCCGTGGCAACGACATGTGACAGCAGGAGCACATGGCAAGAGAGAGCGTCTTGGTAAACTCCCCCTGTGCGTTTCCATTTGATCCTAGCCTTATTCCCGACATCTACACATCAATGTTCACTGAAGACTCAAGAAAACAATTTACATACGGAATAAAACTTGGCTGCCATGTCTGTTTTTACCGAAAGCCTCACGCACACCTGGGTAAAATTAGCAGAATGTGTGGGCACGCATACTGCAATGAGCTTGCTTATAATACATCACCCAAAAAATCCCTCCCAACCAAAGCCCTCCTACTCTGTATTCAGAAGATTTATCGTTTAGCTTCAATGAGAGTTTTTTCCCATCGTTATTTGGGAGGGAATTGAGTCCTCTTTGCAATTAGACATAAATCAAGGAAGAAAATGTCAATTTCGGAGAAGTCGTTTCTTGTATTGCGCTAATAAGTATCATTATTAGACATCTTGTGTGGGACTTTAATGACAGCAGTACAAGGGTCCCATGCGTGTCGGAACAGTGAATAGATTAACCTGTGCTGTGAAGCCACGAATGGAGCATCTAAATAAAATATTCAGAGCAGAGTGCTGTGCGAACAGACTCAGGTCCCAGCGCCAAGCCTTCGCCGTCTGCCGCCGGTGTTAATATTTCAATTATGCTCATGAATAAATGAATTAAATAGGTCCTAACATTGTCCCTGTTCCTATTCTGCAGGAATTACCGCATTGTAGTAGATAAGTCTGGCGGCGGTGATAGCATAGTTTTTTTTTGGCCTCAAAGTTCTGTTAGAAAGGCAGCATGTTAAACATCTTTCTCTCAGGCACATCTTCTCCCACGCTGGTGGAAAAATAGCGCACATATGGCACATCAGGTGCAGCAGTCGAGGTGCTTAATGACACGTCCGATGACCATATGATATGATAAGCTGAGCTTTACATATTCTCATTAAATATAACAGGCGATTACTAAATAAGATAAATATCACAATGTTATTTACAGTAGGTGTGCGATCTTGATGAAGGACTAGAATCCCTCCAAGAGCACTTCAGCCATTCAGTCAATTTAACTGAGTAATTAGTCCAACCAAGTCTAATTAGCTTCGTCAAAACTGTTGACTGTCTCTATGAGTTTAGTATTTGTTCATAATAAGCTTAATGACTAAAATAAAGGAACATTTATTTGTTAAATCTGTTATTCCTTTGCTTATTTCAATGATAATTGTTGTGTATTATGGAAATCCAGAAATAAGTGGTGCTCTTCACATTGACTGACACGTGGAGTATGCTATAAATCACATCTTATGCCACTCAATATGGCAGCTGTAGGGATGGAAGTCTTGCTTTTGAGTTAAAAGAGCCAATCACCAACTAATCGCAGCTAATACCATGATTGAAGCTGAATAAGTAACATTTATGGCACAATTTCTTATTTAAAATATACTACCGTTCAAAAGTTTGGGGTCCATTAGATTTTTTTTTTTAATGTTTTTGAAAGAAGTCTCTTAGGATCAACAAGGCTACATTTATTTGCATAAATACAGAAATATTGTGAAGTATTATTACAAGTTAAAAGAACCGTTTTCTAATATATATATATATATATATATATATATATATATATATATATATATATATATATTATTTTTTTATATATATAATTTATTTCTGTAAGAGCAAAGCTGAATTATCAGCAGCCATCACTCCAGTTCTCAGTGTCACAAAATCCTTCAGAAATCACTCTAAAATGCTGATTTCATGCTTGTCAATGTTGTGCGGCTTACTATTTTTGTGGAAATTGTAACACTTTTGATCATTATAATGCACCCTGGCTGAATAAAAGTATTCATTTCTATCAAAAAAAATAAATCTTACTGACCCTAACTTTTGAACGCTTGTGTATATTGTCTTAAAGGTCAACAACTCACTAGATTTTGGAACAAAGCTAATAACTGAGCATAAGCTCTGACCCAGCAAACACTTTTGGGGTGAACATAATGTTTTCGTGTATTTGCGTTCCTTGGCTGGATTTTCAGGCCCTCCTCTGCTGTCAGAACTTATTTAGCAGTTTCTCCCAGGCTTCTAGACCTTTCTGCTGCCTGACATAACTGACATTTACATTTGCCCTCTATCAAAGAAAGAGAAACAAGGGTTTAGATCTCTCCACTCCCATAACAATCTCTCTTGAAAGGGCAGCAGAAAAATGACCATCCTCACAGCAATCTTATCAACCGTTATTTAATTAGACGGTAAGAGCGAGAGAATCCATTTTCCAGGTTGTCAGCATCACAATGGGCCAAACTGTCCATTCTCGGTGGAAGAAATGACACGGCACTGGTTTGAATGAACTCTACATTTCACTCGTCACATCTTTCCCTTCGTTCTTTGTCATTGCGTAATTGTTTTCTTTGTGCGCACCTTAACGAAATAACACAAAACGTGACCATTTATTGATGTCACGTTTACTGGTGCTTCTCGTCCTTGGGGTATTTCCACTTCAAAGCGGTGTGTGCAGATAAAACAGAGAGTGGAGGAGAAATGCTAATTCATACAGTTCAAAATGCAAGCATAAAGGACAGGCAGAAATCAATAGAGCTCCCCTGTGTGAGGGAGAGTCAACAGAGCAGAAGAGTCCAGTGCCCGAGCACATAAATAATATTTATGTAGACGGCAGATGCAAACAACCACAGGGGAGCATGTATAACTCTGATTCATACATCTGAGAAGGAATGATCTGGTAAATGTGAGACTCGCTCATTTATTTTACACGAAGAGGCTCAGGGGCAACAGGTCGTCAGCACTGATTGTTAAGCCTTATCTGTGTGATAACCGTGGTTAAACGTAAAAGCACGGGGAAAACGGTTTGGGGCTCTGAAAGCAGTTTGTTTGTGTCTGTGGGACAAGTGCAGAATGCATAATAATGCTGAGGTGAAAGTGAGCTAATTTGTTAGACATTCAATGTTATGCTAGCGGACTAATTGCTGCTCTCTCACCTATTGTCTTCAGTCTACCTGATAGAACACAGAGTACATATTGGAAACTGGGAGAGAAGCTACAGAGCCCCACTAACTGCTGTAGTTTCTCAATGTATCAATCAATGTACTATAGTAATCGTCTTGGTGATTTTAAAATGTGAACATAATAATATTCCTGGTTTAATACAACTTTATTTCTAGCCACATCTATTGCCCCTCAAAAAAGAAAAGTAGTCCAACAACCTCAAAGTAGAGACCTGCGCGGGCCGGATTTTTCAGTCCTGCTCCGCAAGATTCTGTCCCGCGCCCGCCCGCTCACGCTCATCTATACCAGATAAGATATATATCATAAAATATATCTTATCTGGTATATTATCTTATCTTATCTCCTGCTCGCGACATTCATGTTTTGTCCCGCTCCTGCCCGCAAAAGCCCACATTAAAGTAATCTATATAGATTCGTTTTCAGTACATTGAAGAAATTTACATGAAATGGTTCTGTAATATCTCCTAAGCTCCACAACATACCAGCATAAACGCTCCAGATAAAATATTTGTTATTTAGGCTAAGCATCAACATTCACAATCACAAACCACTGTTATTTTTAACAGAAAAGCAAGCATGTGGAGCTGCGTGCATGGTTTGGCATGGTAGAATGCGAGCAGCACGCTTCCTTTAGTATCACTAAAAGCTGACATCTCAGTTAATCGCAATCTCATAAAGCTCTGTTATAACACATTAAATATATGCACAATGAATCTTTCACAGTGTCTACACTTCGTGTGTTAAAATGAGAGGATTCCCGAGCTCGCAATTTCAGCACTACGGTGAGTAGATTCTAACTTAATCACCTCTGATTGGCCATTGCATACTCAGAAATTTTATCTCAGAAATCAACAGCTGAGTCTGTGATTGGCTACAATGCGCAACCCTTTAAACACGTGTTATAAATAGAAACTATGCCTAGCTTGCGCATGTCAATCATTTTAATGTTAATATTAGTTGTTCTTTTTGCTTTTGTGCAACAGATAAATAACAATTTATATGTTTTAGACACTTTATGTTTAGATCATTTATATTTTGCGGGAGTCCCGCGAATCATTTTATTCTCCCGCATCCCGCACACACACACACACGAGTCTCTTCCCGCCCGCACCCACACTCGCCCATCAAGAGTTGTCCCGCGCCGCACCCTGTTACGTTGGGTCCCGCAGGTCTCTACCTCAAAGCTTAAAAGGACAGTTTGTCCCAAAAATGAGAATTGTGTCATCCTTTACTCACCCCCATGTCATTCCAAATCTGTATGAATTTTGTTCCTTTGTGGAACATAAAAGAAAACATTCTGAAGAATGTGGGTAACTAAACAGTTTCAGTTCCCACTGACTTCTACTGTATGGTCAAAAAATATAATGCAACACAATCTGAACTGAAACTTGTTGCCTAACAGACAGACAGAACCAAGTCCCACCCTACTTTTTTTTCGATAATTTGCTTCACTTGGATGTACGTCACAACATGGAAGACGCAAAGATATGTTGCTATTTCTGTTTCTTTGCAACTTTAACATAGAAAATGCATTAAAGGTTGCAGTAGGTTTCTGATGTTTTGAGTGTTTTGAGTTTGAGCTCCGTCAAGTTAATTCTTTGTCGTCTAATTTTTTATCTTAAAATCTATTTTATACACCATCCTTTTCAGTTCTATAACGTGTGAATATATCCCCTATCGTATTCTACAACAAAAACAATCAGAGCGCCTTGTTATCACTAGTTCTATTTTTGACTTTCCGAGTCCGCTATTAGCATATAGCCTGCTAGCATCACCAGTGTGGTTGCCACTAATCTCGCTTACATTACTAATACTCTATTCACACACATTACCATTGTATTACGCACTGTTACTTGCTTTAATGGCGGATGTGTCTACCTTTGAGTGCAGGTGAGGACACGTTCGAGCTGCATTCGGTGCAGATCCGTGACTTGGTGGCGAAGCAGGCCCCCAACCCCTCAGAGGACCTCAGATGATGCCAACCCTGAAACAACATACAGAACTACCACGTTTTGCTATAAGTTTGATTGCATCATAAAATAATTGCTGTTAATAGTGTTCATCGTCTGTTTTATTACGTCTTAAATTGATTTTTCCATACTGCTGGTTCGTCTGGTCAGAGGAGAACTGGCCCCCCGACTGAGCCTGGTTTCTCCCAAGGTTTTTCTCCATTCTGTCACCGATGTAGTTTTGGTTCCTTGCCGCTGTCGCCTCTGGCTTGCTTAGTTGGGGACTTAATTTCCTGCGATACCGTTGACTTGATTGCAAATGATTGCAAAGATACACTGAATTCAATGATGAACTGTCTTTAACTGAAAAATGAGTGTTTACTATTGTCATTTTGCATTATTGACACACTATTTTCCTAAATAATGCTGTTCAGTTGCTTTGACACAATCTGTATTGTTAAAAGCGCTATATAAATAACGGTGACTTGACTTGACTTGATGGAGACCATCTGATGCCAACTATCCAACTAATACTTTGTTTCTTTGGTCAGATGAAGATGATCTATACTAAATAGCTAAATATACTCTACAGTGGGTCTAATGGGTCGCTGATGGCTCCAGGAAATAGCCATTACAGTTAATCTTATCTAAAGTGTTGCGATGAAGAAAACAAGGCAAACCATGACACCATATAATTGTCATGCAGGCATCTGGAATACGAAAAAGAATTAATATTGAAGAATGAACCCAATCTCTTTGTGAAACATCTTATGGTCTGGAATGATCCAGAACACAGAGTAATGAAATAACAATCACTTCTATTAGATTACAGAAACAGACAACCTTCATCTTCAATCTACCAGCAGAACCACAGCCTGTTTCATTTCAGATATCAATCATGCTCAAGTTCAACTGAAGGAAATCTGTTCATTTGGGCCACAATCTGGCCAAAAACCTGATCTGTGTCAGTAATAATAATGGGTAAGAGGTTCTCAGCCTCAAACACACCTTCAGGACTTTACTCCTCCGTTTAATACACCCTGCTCACATAAGGACTACACCATACCAGCCTGTCTGCCTTTTCAGGACTTTGTTAAACGTTGTCAGAAGCCCATCTATACGGCGTCTCTACAATTATTCATCCCACCATTTTGTGTAATTATAGGCTGCGAGACAGGCGATATGTTTAGCTTATGGTTCAGTGCTTGTGCTCAGAACTTCTCCCTCCCAGTTGTGCGACGCAGTATGCCGAGAGCTTTGTGATGATGAACTTGCCAAAACTGTTGGTGTTCTGTGTCCTTGGCCAAAGCCCAAGAAACTGCAGGCATTCTGCCATTACTTTATCTGTAGTCATCAAATCAATATGAGCAGAGGGGGCATTTGAATGGCAGACCATTTCTCAAGGCAGACGTTAACATCAGAATTCACCTGACTCCAATACCTGATGTCTCCAAGCCCATTTGTAATGTTAGGGTGTTTCGTACAGAATTCTGTTTCAGATACACAAAACCTACTAAATGCCCCTGAAAATAACTTGCAGTTCATTAAGTGAGACAGATGTTGATTAAGTGAGTTAATTCAGTGAATAATTCTGCAACTTGTAAGTTTGTCAGTCTTTCTGAAAGAGTCTTTTGGGTTACATTTTTTGTTGATAGTCCACTTTAGACATTCCACTTACTATAATAAACTTTGTAACTACATGTCAACTAACTCTCAGAAATTTTTAACTAAATGTCAACTAACTCGAGTATTATTAGACCATTAGGTTAGGGTTAGGTTTAGGTTAGTTAGTAGAATTGTACTTTTGTACTGGAATAGTACTAAACCCCTTTTATGTTTTAAGTTTTTGAATCACTAAAAAGATTCAAAAGATGCATTTGTTTGTGAATCAGACTACGCTGGTCAAGCTGTATTTTTTTGATTCACAAAAATGATCCGGCTAAAGAGTCAGTTGTTCATAAATTACGCTAAATTAGTCACGCTGTATGTTTCTGACTGACTAAAAAGATCTATCTCAAAAGAGTAATTTCTTTATGAATCTGACTACACTGGTTACACTGTACTTTTTTATTCAGAAAAAAAAATCTGATTTAAAAGAGTAATTTGTACATGAATTGTACTGACCAAAAAAGTATTACAGCTCATAAGAGTCATTCTTTAAGGAATCAGGATACACTGTTCACATATGTTTGGATATACAGTACATGCAGCTCATGAGGACAATTGAATAAAAAAAAATGTTTTCTTGTCATTATCTTACACTGACTCTCTATCCCATTGCATTCAATTGCAGCTGTGCTGCTATAGATTCAGCAGCAGTGAAGCACCACTAACTGAAGTGCAGGAAACACTGAGGACCTAAACTGTAGAGGACCTAATTTTGGATTCAAGTTGCCCTCAGAGTGTATGTGAACCATCACCACACACGATTCAATCTCAAAATTTTAGAGGCACAAATAAAAATCATATGTCACCCTACCAGCTGAGTTTGCCCTGTAACTGAACAGTGCAAGTAACTAAATCAGTTAATCTATCCTTTGCAGCCATACCAGGGTACAAAGGGTAGAAGTGTGAAGCCCTTGAATCATTTTGGGAAAGGGAGTTTTTGGGTTTAATAAATGAGCGAACTACACCACTACCACTAGGCAGTCTGAGGCCTGTAGATAACAGCTTTCCAGTACTTTCCAGTACAATACTTCATTAGATAGAGACTGGCCATCTTTCTCTCTACAAGCCACCCCCATCCATCAGCCACCACATAGCGCTCTGTGCACAATGGCCTATGAGATTGTCCATTTAAGGATGAACCCACTAAAGACATACTATGGCTGGAGATGGGACTGAGATGACTAACATTTAGGCTTTGCATTTCTTTGCAGTAATAGAATGCAACATGGATAATGGACGTGATAATGAAAGTGTGTCAATTAACTCTTTCCCCGCCAGCATTTTTGAAAAAAGCTGCCAGCCACAGCCAGCGATTTTGATGATTTTCACTCACATTTGATGGCCTCCAGAATATTTTGCTGTATGAACATTTGAATATTTGAGTCTCTACTTTTAAACAAAAAAATCTGTTTTATTCTAGCTTAAAGCATTCTTTTTTTTATCAACACTTGAATATAGGTAGGTTTCATAAAAAATTTTGAGCAAAAAGGTGAGAAAATCAAATTTTTATCAAAAACTACATCTGGGTAACATTCAGTACGATTATCAAAGCATAAATCCAGTAAATCGCTTCCATTAACACCTCCAAAGCTTGCACAGACATATACCACTTCCTGGATCAACATTTTACTCCGTAACATTATGCAGTTTTCATTTCTATATGCTGCCATTGCTGATGATCGCATTATTTTTCATATGCATCTGTTTACATAAGAGATCGCTAGTTTCTCCATCCTGTACACGTGTTTTTGTTCGGGAGGTTTTGTACTCGTTCAGAAGATGTGTATTAGCGCCCCCGAGTGTATAACAGTGAAAACACGAAAAGTCGTAAAAACTCGTCTTTGGCAGGAAGCGTTGTCTTCTAAAAGATGAGATAACTCGTCAATGGCGGGGAAAGAGTTAAAGAGATTTTGTTTATAAACTTGACTTTAATATGTATTCAAATGCATCTAACAGTGTGAGTAATCGGATCTTAAATGGACAGTTCACCCAAAAAATGAAAATTCTGTCATTAATTACTCACCATCATATCATTTCACACCAGTAAGAGCTTTGTTCATTTCGGAACACAATTTAAGATAGTTTTGATGAAATCCGAGAGCTTTTTGACTCTGCATAAACAGCAATGCAACTGACACGTTCAAGACCCAGAAAGGTAGTAAGTACATTGTTAAAATAGTTTATGTGACATCAGTGGTTTAACTGTAATTTTATGAAGCTACGAGAATACTTTTTGTGTGCAAAGAAAACTAAAATAACAAAATTATACAACGATTCTTCTCTTCTGTGTCAGTTTCTGCTGCGCATGCATGTGCTACTGATGCAGGAGCAGACGTTCTGACATAGAACCTGGATACGCTGCGGCTTGTTTGCAAAGAGGGTTGCACATGCATGTGCCATGATACTGTCATTGAATTCTGACACAGAAGAGAAGAAATTGTTGAATAAAGTCATTATTTTTGTTTTCTTTGTGGACAAAAAGTATTATCGTAGCTTCTTAACATTATGGTTGAACCACTGATGTCACATGGACTATTTTAACAATGTCCTTACTACCATTTTTGGGCCTTGAATGTGTCAGTTGCGTTGCTGTCTATGGAGGGTCAGAAAGTTCTCGGATTTCATCATAAATATCTTAATTTGTGTTCCGAAGATGAACAAAGGTCTTACGGGTTTGGAACGACATGAGGGGGAGTAATTAATGACAGAATTTTCATTTTTGGGTGAACTAACCCTTGAAGTATAGTTAAGAAGATTTGGGGTTCACATAAGACACATTATTGACAAAGGAAGTTAGATTAACTGCAGAATACAGGGGTCTCAAGACATGTTTTGGACTATATAAGGTCGGACCCAGGCTGAAATCAGTGGGTTCTGCTGTGCTTTAAAGGGAATTAAATTAAAGACTATTTTTCTGAGGGGATTTAACTGTTATATAGTTGAAGCACAGCACACTGTCAGCATGCTACTTACAACATCGCAGCTTATGTAAGGTTTAAAATAATTTTATTTTGTTTCATTTTAGTTTAAATATAAAAATAAATAAATTACATTATATTTGCTTGAATAAGAAATTAAGAAAGATATGTGACTGGACTAGGCATGGGTCGATTACCGGTTTCAAGGTATACCGCGATTTGAAAATTTCACGGTTTCAAAACCGCTAATATTTTCCGTTATACCATTCCTGCGGTATGTGCTGTTTTTCATGTATCCTCAAAGACTGAAAGTGTAGGAATCCCTCAGGTTGAGTGCAGTGTAGAGAGTAACACGACCCTCCTCCTCCTGTTGGTGCGAGCGAGCGGTCAGTCACGTGTGTGTATGAGGGCCGAAGGAGCTTCCTCTGGAACTTACGCGATCGGCAACCGGCCGTTTATTGTTTTATTGCAACCGATCTCTGTTCTGGATTTGCACAAACTGCGTTGCAATGCATATCATTTTCCAAATGTCATTGTGAAAATATGAAGTCTGTAAACGCTCGTTAACACAGACCAGAGACGCTGAAGACGGACGCACAGAGAAAAATACTGTAGCCCGATTACCGGTTTCAAGATATACCGCGATTTGAAAATTTCACGGTTTCAAAACCACTAATATTTTCCATTATACCGTTCTTGCAGAAGAAAATCCTCAATATTGATTTGGGGGTTTATATGAATGTGTTTCTGAGGGGAAATTACTGTCTTCAGAAAAGTTTACGTTGTATTTTCTTTTCATCTGGTCTCTGTATAGTTCGTTAAAGCAGTGTTTCAGCGCAGCACTGTTTTGTTTACAGCGGTAACCAAGAAAATGCTGTATCTGGTGTTCCAAAAGCGCCTCCTGCTGTCAGAGAGTGAATCTGCGTCTCTTTCAGAGCTCCTGCTGTTTGCTTTGTTCAGGCATGTAGTATAATTTCACAAAGCTAGTCAGAACATTCTGTTTTTGCTTCAAATTGGTTTATTATTAAATCAAATTATGTATATGAAATTATATAAATAAATTATATGTATATGTATATAACTGTAATTACAGATTTAGGTTAAATAAAGATGTCAGTCTTTATTTTTCTTCTTTTTAGGGCAGCAGTAGCTCTAGCAGCAAATCAGCCCACATTTCAGAAACAAATCAAAGAAAAAATAAACAAATACTACTGTTCCAAATATTCTGTATGTTGCTCAAAATATATTGTGTTCTGATTTTTAGAGCTGTCTCAGAAACACATTTTAGAGCTGTAACAACAATACCGTGACACCGTGAAACCGTGATATTTTTGCTTAAGGTTATCATACCGTCAAAATCTCATACCGGCCCATGCCTACTCTGGACCACAAAACCAGTCATAAGGGTCCATTTTTCAAAATTGAGATTTATACACCATCTGAAAGCTGAATAAATAAGCTTTCCATTGATGTATTTGTTAGGATAGGACCATATTTGGCCGAGATACAACTATTTGAAAATCTGGAATCTAAGGGTGCAAAAAAAATCAAAATATTGAGAAAATTGCCTTTAAAGTTGTCCAAATGAAGTTCTTAGCAATGCATATTACTAATCAAAAATTAAGTTTTAATATATTTACAGTAGGACAGTTACAAAATATCTTCATGGAACATGATCTTTACTTAATGTCCTAATGATTTTTGGCATAAAAGAAAAATCAATAATTTTGACCCATACCGTGTATTTTTGGCTATTGCTATATATATATATAAATTGTATATATAAGATATATACCCTATATATAAATTCTAAAACTGAAAGTGGACCGACTTTGTTTAAAAAAAATATCAGCTCAGTGAAAATCAGTCCTCAGTGTCCTCAGTGTACTAAGTGTGTACTGAGTGTGTGAGAGTAACTGGATGAACGTGTGAGCAGTGGATTTGCAGCGGTACTTGCCAGCATCTGCCTGTGGACCACCACACTGCACAGCTGTGACCAGACCATCCGTCCATCCCCAGAGATACATGTCCCATGGGCTTGCTTACACCATTTATGCACACACACATTTTGTCTGTGCATCAGTGGCTCCTTCTTTGCTGTCCAGGAATTACACAGGATTTAATGTAATTAGAGGACTGACAAGGGCAAACTTTACGCTTATTACTCAGTGCTTGCCCCTGGAGAGAGACAGCACTCACATGGCATTTGGCCAATCTCTAAAGACAAAACCTAAATCCTCTCATTTCAATTAACTTTCAGTTTGTTTACAGTTAAAAAAAAACATACACTGAGAGTCGAATTAATACACAGGTGTGTCATACTGTCCATTTACTTGCATAAATCCACACATATCAGTGCTTATATCTATCTCTGAATCTCAGAAATACACAATCACTAGTATACAAAGACAAAATGTGGAAAGCACACTTATCAGGTTTCCTTAGACGAATCTCATGCATTCAGACACCCTTACACAAACCACACTCAAAATAACGTGTGGGAGGGTCGAGGTCTGACGTTCATCAGTTCAGTTTCAACCAGAAGCCAGACTCAAGCTGTGTCCATTTTTCCCACAGCGTTTTGGAGGGCAGTGAGAAAAATCAGCTTGGAAACATCCCCACCCACATTTCTCCTCTTCTGGCATCCAATCAGTCCCTTTCCTCACTGCCCTCAGCAGCAGAAACAATCGCTGGACGTTTGTTTTACATTTATGGTACCAGATGTGCCAAACCAGCACTTTTTGGAACATTTGCAAATTTAGCCTGCCGGATAATCAAAGAAACGAATGCCACCTCTAAAAACAGCTGCGGAATGTGTCGGATGAGCATGTCCATGTGTACCTTTACAAAAATGAAGGAACTGGTGCATTTTGTACTTTTCTAACCAAATATAAACCAACTGTCAAACAACACATCTCAAGTAATCTCCATCAATATGTCATTTAGCAAAAACAGCATCAATAATTCTAGGATTACAGTTCTAAAATAATCCATAATACCTGCCAACGTGCTACAGTTAGAGAACCCCTAAAATGTGCTTGGAAACCCAGCTCCTAGTTAAATGTACTACATAGTTTTTGAAGAGCATTGTTCAAAGCAGAGTTTTGCATTTTATAAATTTCCGTTAAAGAAAGTTGGCTAATACGTGTAAAGTCAACATGAAATTGCATTCACAAGCTATTTACTGTCGTATGAATGAAACAGGATATTCAAAGGGGGGGGAGTAGGTTGGGACTTGATTTTATCCATCAGACATTGACTAGATCACTTTAAGGAGGCTTTTTGACTGGGACATGGAAACTGAAGGACAAGTTCACTCACACAAGCATCTTGATGCATCTTAATAGTAACGTTCCTTTTTACATTTTAAATAAAAGAGTGGTTTATGGGCTTGAAACGAACCTGGCTGCCTGACCTGCCTACTTTGACAGCAAATACCATGTTATTGTGCTTAAAAACCTGTTCAGCATCATACTGCATAATGACCTCAGTCCTTGAGATGTGACAGAAGAGAATAAGACTAGAATAACTGCTGGCTATGAGTGTGACTCACTAAAATGTCAGCAATTAGAGCCCTGTTTCACAATCCAACAACAAATATCAACTATTAGTTAAACAACAAAAAGCGACATTTTAATAAAGTAATACATCAGCCAAAATACATTAAATTATACAGCAGGTCAACCCACATTGACTCATCATTGACCTCCTGACCTCTGTGAAGGGCAAGGCTTCTGTTTATCAGCATGCAGAACAAAAAAGCACAGGGTGGCAGCTATTTGAATCCACTGAATCACAAAATGAGCTTGACAAAATACTGAATTCAGGCTCCAGTGTCTCTGTTATTCTCCCTCACTGTGTGATAGATGAAGGCCTCTATAGAGATATTACTTTATACTTTAAACCTGTTAGTGCTAATTTTCCCCACTATATTTCAGAAAAGACAGAAGAACAGTTGCAGGAACCTAGCTGATGTCCACATAGTCTCATTACACACGAACAGTGACAAAAATCACAGGATGACAGGACTACAGAGCTCATAAATGCTGTAATGTGTCCATGGGCAGCGTAAAATCACAGCAGGATCCAATTGGAGTCTGTCAGGAGTGGAAAATAAAAAATAATAATAATACAAATGATAATAACTGAACAGTATAATAAGAATAGCAAGTATAATATACTGTATTCAATTATTAGAACTGATTAATAATAATATAATATTAAATTATAATATAATATAGGTTATACATTTTTTACCAGTATGTGTAAATATATATATATATA
>NW_015505744.1:333174-335969 GCF_001515645.1 Sinocyclocheilus grahami | reverse complement strand
TATATATATATATATATATATATATATATATATATATATATATATATATATATATATATATATATATATATATATATATATATATATTAACTGTGATGGGTAATTGTTTCCATCAAATAGAAATATGGGAATATGCAGCTAAAATATTGATTCTTGCCATGCAAATATTGTTACAGTATCAAGAGGTAAAATATCATAGCAGCCTGAAACATCAATTTTACTACTAAACACATAATTTAAACAAATTTCAATCAATTCCTTTCTTTGACCAATTTTATTTTGCTAGAAAACCAAGGTATAGATGTTCAAGCACACAATACACTGTCATCTTAAGACACATTACAGTTTAATGTAATGTGAGCTATTATGGCAATGCTTTTTAGAAAAATCGTAACTCATTGCGACAACACGACAAGATGCTTTACATAAGCTTGGGGCTTTTGGTCTTTTGAGAATAACAGAAATGTATGGCAAGGGCTCAGAGCTCTGCAAGGGTCCCTGCACTCTGTGCAAATCTGACAAGATGCATTTGCTCCTCTGTGAGGCGTAAGCTCCAGTGATATCTGAGCGCATGACACCAGGGTGGTAGCATGAGCTGGGCTCAAAGAGGTCAAGAGTATCACTTCAGTGGAGTCAAGCCCCCCTCATGAAGGGAAAGAGCTTTCTGCAATTTTATTTGCATTTTAAAAAGACACAGAACATCAGATCTACAGTCACAAAGCTTTAAACTGAGCATTAAGCAGCTGATCTGGGGTCTTTTTTTCTCTTTCCTTTTGCTGAAACTCTATGAGAGGCAATTGTTGAAGTCACAGGCTCTTATTCCTCTAACAGATTTAGTCTGAAGCAAATTAAATTCTCTAAATGTGAAGTATTGTATATCCACATTATCAATTATATACCACAAAGAAGAAAAAAACACTTCCATAAATGAGAAACTGCTTCTACAGACCTGAAAGATATATCAGTATGCAGGTAAATAAGCACTACAACAGACAAGCGTTGAGGCCTTTTCAAGATAATTGCACAATAAAAGTACATCAATGCTTTTTCCATTTCTATTTGTGCCTCACTCACTCTTTTAGCGGATGAAAACTACTCAAGGCAAACAATATCATTTACCGCAGATGAAAGTGAACCCCTACAAAAACGATGGGCATCCCTGCTGTCGGAATGATCTAAGACCAAACCGTGACCTATAGCACAGCTAATGATCTCCAGTCCACTGAAGATACTGAGGGGGTCCTTTGCAGTGCAAATGTTACGTGGGCTCCTCTCTTTAATTTCTCTCCAAATCTTTCAAGTGGATCTGTGAAAGGCTAAGCGCTGTGGGCACGGCTGGCAGCACCCAGGCGTAGGCGAGCGGATGGCTTCTGCCTGCCTGGGGATGCGTTGAGAGGGGATAAAGGGATAAAGAGCCTCTGCTCTGGGACTGATTACTTACATCTGCCCTGTTAAATCCTTGCATGCATACCCACAGCTACTACTGTTTGCGAGTATCGTGTCAGCTTGTGTGTGTACAAACAGGTTTGGCGATACTTGCGGGGGCCAAATGTTTGAAGAGAATGCTGTAGATCCAATGAAATCTTATGAGAAAATATTTGAGATGTTTGTAAATCCAACAGTTTTAGCAACAAATATGTCAAAATATATAATGGATTAAATTAGAATTGCACACACACTGCAGTTCATGTTTATACATGATTATTTAATAATAATAATCTCGCTGTATATTGATATAAGTGATATTGGTAATCATATCATATATATATATATATATATATATATATATATATATATATACACACACACATACTGTACATACATATAAAGTCTGAAACTTCAATAACTTGTATATTTGCAAGTAAACAATCAGAAGAACTTTATGCCAAGCCAGGGGCACCACTAGCAATTTTGTGCCCTATGAAAGAATATGATGTTGGGCCCCCTACCGCACCAAACATACACTATATTGCCCAAAGTATTGGGAAAACTCAATAAAACAAACAAAAAAAACTAATCGCCAAACACCAATGACTTGTACATATGCGTACAATCATTTTAGACACTTCCAAAACTTCCACAGTTTTGGAAGTGCCTTTTTCTGTTCTAAAGAAGGGGGTGTCCCAATACATTTTTCCATATGTATGTACAAGTCATTGGTGTTTGGTGATGAGTTTTTGGCACAAGGTCTGCATTTAAAGTCACAGCAGAGGTGTTCAGCTGGGATTAGGACTTGGCTTTCTGCAGACCAGTCAAGTTCTTCCACACTGACTGAATCAATCTTTTTTTTTTTCTTTTTTTTTTTACCTTGCCTTATATACAGAGGCATTGTTGTGTTAGATTAGAAAATGGTCCTGTTCAAACTATTGGCATAAAATTAGAAGCACACAATTCCCTAGAATAGTATTATATGCTTTTTTTTTACAAAAAAATTTAAATTACTAAAGTAGTCAAACCTGTTCATTAGAAGGGGGCGTCCCAATACTTTTGGCAATATAGTGTACAAGCCAGCCTAGCTATTCAAAATCTTTGTCTGCAATTTAATAATATTGACCTATTACTTTTGCTATTGCTTTTGACCATTAGGTATCAGTAACATAATTCATTCAGAACCTGTTTTATGGACATAGACTTTCTGTACCACACTATTCTGCTGATATGGAATGAGTTTGACTACTTAATCAGTTATATAGAAATACTTCACTGGGGCAAACAAAAAAAATAGGATAAAAATAATAAATAGCTAAATTATAACTAAAATAATAAATAGGATACCCCATAGCAGCCTTTCCAGC
>NW_015505744.1:331767-332964 GCF_001515645.1 Sinocyclocheilus grahami | reverse complement strand
GTTGGGCCCCCTACCGCACCAAACATACACTATATTGCCCAAAGTATTGGGAAAACTCAATAAAACAAACAAAAAAAACTAATCGCCAAACACCAATGACTTGTACATATGCGTACAATCATTTTAGACACTTCCAAAACTTCCACAGTTTTGGAAGTGCCTTTTTCTGTTCTAAAGAAGGGGGTGTCCCAATACATTTTTCCATATGTATGTACAAGTCATTGGTGTTTGGTGATGAGTTTTTGGCACAAGGTCTGCATTTAAAGTCACAGCAGAGGTGTTCAGCTGGGATTAGGACTTGGCTTTCTGCAGACCAGTCAAGTTCTTCCACACTGACTGAATCAATCTTTTTTTTTTTCTTTTTTTTTTTACCTTGCCTTATATACAGAGGCATTGTTGTGTTAGATTAGAAAATGGTCCTGTTCAAACTATTGGCATAAAATTAGAAGCACACAATTCCCTAGAATAGTATTATATGCTTTTTTTTTACAAAAAAATTTAAATTACTAAAGTAGTCAAACCTGTTCATTAGAAGGGGGCGTCCCAATACTTTTGGCAATATAGTGTACAAGCCAGCCTAGCTATTCAAAATCTTTGTCTGCAATTTAATAATATTGACCTATTACTTTTGCTATTGCTTTTGACCATTAGGTATCAGTAACATAATTCATTCAGAACCTGTTTTATGGACATAGACTTTCTGTACCACACTATTCTGCTGATATGGAATGAGTTTGACTACTTAATCAGTTATATAGAAATACTTCACTGGGGCAAACAAAAAAAATAGGATAAAAATAATAAATAGCTAAATTATAACTAAAATAATAAATAGGATACCCCATAGCAGCCTTTCCAGCAGTATCCAACATTTCTCAATCATGATCTTACTCAGCTAAATGTGATAATTAAAATAATAAAATAATTAAATAATTGGCGTGCAGTGTATCTGGTTGCCATGACAACTTTACTGCTGCTCTATGTAATCAGAGTATGAATTTTAAGATTTTCTATAGCAAAACTAAAATGTGTTTAAAAGTGCGACTGACTAAATCGTCCGGCTCGGTTTGCCCCCCTCAAACGCGAAGACATCTCTAATTGGACAGTTTACCATCTGATCTCACTCAGTGATTCTAGGCTATGTAGGATGGGATGAAACCATGCAGTGAATGGGGGGGGGGGGGGGGGGGGGGGTGG
>NW_015505744.1:312618-331699 GCF_001515645.1 Sinocyclocheilus grahami | reverse complement strand
GGTTGGAATGGGCGATGGAGGTAGAGACACAAGGGGGGGGGGGGGGGGGGGGGGGGGGGTAATTGTGCTGGAAATGCAGAAATAAGCTGTAATTTTGTTTTATTTGTAACTCTTTGGTAGATACATTTATAATTTCGATTACATTACTACTACTACTACTGTTATTACTAATAAAACACGATCTCTGGGGGGGCCCAAAAGTGTGTGGGCCCTTAGAATCGTCCTAACTTCCCCCCCATAGTGACGCCCCTGTGCCAAGCACCTGATTTTACAAAAGTTAGCATAATTTTTTTATGTATGAGGCCATACATCATTGCTTATTGCTTTACATGTTAGATCTACAGACGTCTGACTGTTCATCTTCAAATCTGTTCATCTTGCTGCAGTAAAAAAGAATTAGCTGCCAAGTGCCAACTATTGACATATTCAGCTCATTATGACTGTGACAGAGAGTGTAGAGGAATATTACTCAAAAGTCTACTCAAAAGTCAGATACATGAATATATCATGGCCAAATAAAAGCAGAGACAGCAACAATGAGTGTTTGTAAGAACAAACCGTTTTGTTTAACAAAACACTGGTAAATCAATATGACAATCAATGCACAATAGATTGCCAAGGCACCACCGGACATCAGGGGTCATGGATCTTCATGCTCATCTCAAACGATTCAGCTTAAAGCATGTGCAGAACACGTAGCGACAGTCTGTTTTAAATCTAGCGATATAGCTTCCAATGATATTTTAACGCCTTGGTAATTTACACTTTGGTAATTACGCAAACATCTAGCTACTCGTTTTCCCGCGCTTTCTCATTTCCCTGTTGTCACACGTATGAAAGTATGGTGATAAATACCGATTGATTAGCTCCTCGTCTCCCCAGGTTATCACACTACCACAAATAGTACATGGTGACAGGCCAAAAAGTGCCTTGTGCATGAAGGAGTAATTTTCACATTTTCTCTGTCGTTACTGTTTAAAACAACCCATAACCCAACACTTCATTAAAAGAATTACCTGTGGGCCTACCCTTTGCCTAAAGTGTTATTTAATAGGTTGTACCTTTGTAAGTCAATTAACAAGTTAGTCACAGATTTATTGAGCTTCTCATTAACTAAGCCAATTTCAATATATGTTATCAATGCTTAAGAATCACTTCATATTAAAAGATCTGTGCTGTAGGTTGAACATCGATATGACAACATCAAGGACAAATAACAAAATACTAACTTCATCAAATTTAATGAATTCATTCCATTTGGAATTACTGAGACCTAAAATTAGTATTGTATTTATCCTCGAATACCTTGGGTCATATAGAGAAAAAAGACATCTTCAGGTGTACAGAAAACCAACACTACCCTGCTGGAGTGAGGAAAAAAAACATCTTAAACCAGCCTAATCTACACTGCTGGTTTTGGCTGATCTCTCCAGGCCAGTCTAATTACTCCTGGGCACTTTTCAGTTGGTCAGATTGGGAGACCAGCTGAAAGCGGCTAAGACCTGTAAACCATTTTAGGCTGGTTTTTAAAAAAAAATTCAGCAGGGTTTAAAAACTGACCCCTGATATAGTTCCATATACCTGTTTACATTAATTAACATCACTGTGTACCAGTTTACAGCTGAATTTCTAATAGATGCAGAATTCATAGTGCTGAATAAACCAGCCACAAACCACTGACAAATCGAGGATTAATACCGACTCGTTCACGCAAATGAGCACGACACCTGATTTTCTGTGGGTAACTGATGTAAGAAAACATGCAGCACTTACGGCACGAGCCACTGGCACTCGCGCAGCACATCAAGACTGCAACACCTGTGTACACTTCACTACCACAAACTTGCTCGGCCTCCAAACATCTTATAGGAAACAATCGCTCGACACCGCACAAACCCCAGAAAAATCGCGTTTACCACATGAGCGCGCGCCGAACGCACACTGCCTGCAGTTTAGCCCCGCAACATGCACGCAGACGATAACGCACGCATTTACCTCCGTGTCGTAGATTTTGGTGATGAGCGAGAAGGAGTACTGCCTGGACTCGCGGATGTGCTGGATGGCCAGCTGAACGGCCGGCTCGATGCCTTGACTGATGCTGCTCATCAGCGCTGATTCATTCATCGGCATCAGGACCATGATGGGCAACTTCTCACCATCTCTCGTGTACCAGTTGTTGTCCAGGCCGTGCCTTGTGTAATCGTTGCAGACCTTCGCCAATGCAGGATGAAATCCCAAGACGGACAGGAGTAGGCATCCCGAAAGAAAGATCATGTCACATCTGCAGTCCCTCCGGGACGGAGCCATGCTACCGAACAACTGAGATCCACCTTCTCACTGTCCTGGCATCGCAATCTTTAGGTTCCTCTTGGATGCTGCGATCAGTCAAAGAGAAATGACATGATATGCAATAGTACAGGCTCTCGCGCACTCGATCTCTTGAGTAGAAATGATGCGTAAAACCAGAATGTGTCCAGTCGCAGGGGTTATAAACTAAAGCTGCTCCCCCTTTAACGGGTCCTTATTAAATCCTGACCGATCCAATCCTTCCTTTCATCTCCAATACACCACCGAATGCGCACATCACAATCCACCGCCTGTGCGTTACGCAGAGGTGCGCGCTTTATGATTTGAGTCGACCGCTATTGCGAATGTAAATGTAAGAGCCGAATATATTCCAAGCAGTTGAGGAGTTGCATCTCCATGTGAAAAGCACATAGGTGAAGGCTAGCCCTGGTATGTAAAAGCAATCCGAGTGAGGATATCCGTGCGACTCCGATGCTGCTGCCTCGGCGGATGCGCTTCACCTCTTTCGCGCGCTGGCCGCGCTGTGCATGTATGCGCGCGCGCGACACAGGCAGAAAGCATTCTTCACTGCGAGCGATGTTCTCTCATAAAACAAGCGACCGACAGACCGACAAGGGAGCTGTTAACGCGTTCAATAACCTACATACGGTCTCCTCTGAGGTGATATGTGAGGTAAATTGCCCACCTGAGCCCATATAGTGCTTTTTAAAATAGCCTAAGTATTCAGAACGTAAACATAACCAAAGTGGCGTCGAGTGTCATAAAAGCTAGTTGGGTTCGTTGAAAGATTCAGTCGTGGGTAAGGACTTGACATTCTACAATTAAGTTAAATCATATTGCACATTGTTAATTTTTTTGGCCATCGACATACAACATTACAGCAAAATAAACACTGCCACCTAGCTATAATAACCCGGTATGTGAATAAAGTTCACTTTTCTCTCAAGTTACTGCGCATCATTTCTAATTAAGCTCAAAAATGTGCCTTTCAGACATTTAATAATAATAATAATAATTCATTACATTTTATATAGCGCTTTTCTGGGCACTCAAAGCGCTTTACATTGTCAGGGGGTATCTCCTCATCCACCACCAGTGTGCAGCATCCACCTGGATGACACACCAGCTTATTGGTGGAGAGGAGACAGAGTGATGAAGCCAATCAGCAGATATGGGGATGGTTAGGAGGCCATGATGGTCAGAGGCCAATGGGCGAGATTGGCTATTTGGCTGTTTGGGATTTTTAATGACCACAGAGAGTCAGGACCTCAGTTTAACGTCTCATCCGAAGGACGGTGCTTGATGACAGTATAGTGTCCCCATCACTACACTGGGGTATTAGGACCCACACAGACCACAGGGTGAGCACCCCCTGCTGCCTCACTAACACCTCTTCCAGCAGCAACCTAGTTTTCCCAGGAGATCTCCCATCCAGGTACTGACCAGGCTCAACCCTGCTTAGCTTCAGTGGGCAACCAGTCTTGGGCTGCAGGGTGATATGGCTGCCTAGAGGTTAATTAGATCTGTTTGGCTATAAATTATGACAGGCAACAATTTTCACAACAGTTTAACAGCAAAGATATGCTTCTCACCGGAAATCACTTCTGACTGAAGACACGCGAAATTAGACAACGCTTGTGTCCAAGGTGGTTGTATTAACATATATTAATATTATCGTTTTCTACAATATCTAAATATGTTTTACACATACATTTGACAATTACTTAAGCAGGAAACAAAAGCAATATACTACTTGCATTTAAATGAAACAGTTTTTGGACTGTATTCAGTGAGAAGTTACTTGAACTTGACCATTCACCATTCATTTTTTTTTATTAAAGAGGTTGACATATTCAGATGTGCCCTGCATGACATGCTGTACTTAATACTATTTTAAACATAATTTCCTAATTTTTATAAATTATTATACATGCCATTTTTCATGAATAAATATTAAGTGAGCGACTACAAGGAATATTAATACTTCTAAAATTTCACTTGTCACACCAGCAGGACTATTTAAGTGAACTGCAAAAATTGATGGATGGTTGGATAGATAGATAGATAGTATGTTTGATTGATTGATTGATTTACTGCATCATGTTGGAGGCCTAACACCATTAACCAAGTATGATACCAATGATAAGAGCATATAAATAAGAGTACCATACAGCCCTAATACAGTAAATCATAAAAACAGCCCAGCAGAGGAGTGCACTATCAGCGTATTGGTAAACTGAGGGATCTTATCTTACTGGTTCGATCACTATACAGAGACTCTATACATAGCTTTGCTGACGTCTTTCACCACTGTCTGTGTTGCTTTCTGTTGTGTGATTTCCAGATGAAGAAATAGGTCAAGTTGTTGTCCCATCTGTTTGCTTTATGCAAGACACATCCCTCCTTTCTGCTAGAGAATATGATAAGAATCAGGCACAAATGTGGTGGATTAAAATACAGAGATGCTCAGAACAGAAAGTGGGAAGATCAAGACAAACGATTATAGAAATGTTGCCTTGTATTGGCCAATAAAATAATTTGATTAAATGACTAATTATTTTAGTTTATATTATACACATCTGTGTGATTTACAAATAATTTAGATTGCATTATATTTAATCTCCAAAATAAATGTATTCAAGTTATAATAATGTAAAATAAAATTAAATATAAAATAAAAAAGTGTAATATTGTAAAAAGTGTAATATTGTGAAATATTATTGCAATTGCAAATTTTGCTATTTACAATTTCTATTTAGATGCATTTTAAAATATAATTTATTCCTGTGATGGCAAAGCTGAATTTTCAGCGGCATAGAATTTTCATTTTAATATGCTGATTTGCTGCTCAAAATATATTTATTATTGTTATTAACATTGAAAACAGTTGTGCTGCTTGAGATGTTTGTGAAAACCATAATACATTTTTCACGATTTATTGATGAATAAAAAGTTCAAATGAACAGCATTTATTTGAAATAGAAATCTTCCATGTCATTGCAAAAGTCTTTGACACGTTTGATCAGTTTAATGCATCCTTACCGAATAAAAGTATGAATTTCCTTAATGGTACTGACCCCGAACTTTTGACGGCAACTATTGTGAGATACATACAGTATATTGTCAAAAATATATTGTGAGATTTTATTGTATAGATGGAAACAACATACACTCTAAAAAATGCTGGGTTGTTTCAACCCAATGTTGGGTCAATATGGACTAACCCAACTGTTTGGTTAAATTTTGGTTACATTTTTTAATTAACTTTTTAACCCAACAGTTGGGTAAGTCCATATTTGACCCAACATTTGGTTGAAACAACCCAGCATTTTTTAGAGTGTAGATACACATTTATCCTTTATTATATCAACTTACACACTAAATTAGTAAATAAGTACATCTGAAGATGTATATTTATGGTGAAATGTGTCAAAGAACCTGGGTGCATTAATGTCCTGAAGATCCTGTGAAGTCCACACTTGATGCAGGTGAACACACAGCTATCTGCCAACTTGCCACACACACTCACAGTCCTTTCTGACATGTCTCCACTTAATAGAGATTAATGGGACAGCCCGAGGACATTCTTCAGTGCAGCACTGACAATGCATTCCTGCTGGATGCATCCTGAATTTTGAATGTCATATATTCAAAAAAGCGTGAATGAAAAATGAAGCCTTATGAAGTACCCATGCCAAGATCTAGCCATTCATTAAGGAAACGGTTTCATAAAATGTTTTCAAATGTTAAGTGATAATCATTTCAACAAATATTCATTAAAACACATGATTTATGGCAAGTCACTTCTACAAAAGTTTGCTATATAAATTATATAAGTAGTGTATTATAATTTACAGAGGAAGTATTTACACTATTTACACTAAGTTAAAGCAAGTGTTTTTTATTAATACTTTTATTCCGCAACCATGCATTAAATTAATAAAAAGAAAAGGCAAATAAATCAAATAAATTCTGTTCTTTTGAACTTGCCATCATTGAATAATTCTGAAAAGTATTTTATTTTACATATATTTCATATTTTTATATTTTCTTCCACAACTGTTTACAGCATTGATGATAAGAAATCAGCATATTAGAATGATCTTTGAAGGATCATGTGACACTGAAGACTGATTTTACTGTATTTTTTATTTAAAAAACAGCACTGGCAGAAGAGGCTTCTGTTTAAAACTATTTAAAGACCTTAACAACCACAAACCTATGAACAGAATGTATTCCTGTTAACACTGACTTCTTGAAGTTTGTGTATAAAATCAAATCAACAATATGCCCCTTTATAGCACTGTAGTGCTGGCCCAGTAGTGCACAACACAACGAAATCTCCACGACACAACGGAAACAAGCTGCAACACAATGAAATTAGTCCTATGCATTGTGTTGTGGAGATTTTGTGGTGTTGTGCAGTACTGGACCAACATACTGTAGCTCTTTTTGACCTGTGCATTGTCATTCTGGGTGAAAAACTGAAATTTTGCTCATAAGAGGAGAACTGGCAAAGTCAATGCAGCTGAGCACAGGCTCAAATTTCAGTGGTCGTGCTCTGGTGAATTCTCTATGAGCTGCTGAAGTCATTCTGGAGGCCTCATATCTTTTCTCTGTGATTCCACCGGTAAAACAGCTTCCGTCTCTGGGGAAGGTCCCTCAAGTCTCTCACTAAAATTGAAAATGAAATTGCAGTGATTAACTTCTCCGGTCTCAGAGCTTTCATACCTTTCTGAGCTCTGAGACTTCCAGAGCAGACCCGTGCCCAAAAGAGAAGGTGTTTTCAGGAGAACAAATAACACACACTTTTAGGAACACTTTATTAGTGTGCAGAATATGAATGATGCTGACCTTGAAGAATACCAGCTCAAGCCTAATCACAGTATAAACAGCTTCTTGAGACTTAGTGTGCTCTATTGAAAAAGGAGCCATGCGCTGTGATGTATTTCCATGGGCAAAAAGGTGCAATTGTTCTTATTTGTTTCTGGCATGCATATGTAGTTGGGAAGGTTTCAGGGCTGTTGAAGAATTGATTCTGCTTTGTGAGTCAGAAGTCCCATTTTTGTGAATTCCATGCATACCAACTAGATTCTGTGTGATTGATTCTCAGCCCGTTTACAGCAGGCTGTGTAAAACACATACTCCATGCGGAGGTAAACTAAATAGATTTTGTCAATAGATTTAGGATGTACTATGTGTATTATAGATCCAGTGCACATCCACCACAGCACAGTCCTATACTAGGCAAAACATTTGAAAATTACCATAAAATATAAAGAAGTCATGTAGGATAGTGCATGGACTTTTCTGTGAATCTCTATCTATCAACAATCATGTGATGGACTAACCCTAGAATAATGACACTTCCTGACCTTCTTTTTGGTTTCGTTTATCCTGCTTTGAGACTCCATTCCTACTGTTCTCTAGATTATATACAGATTAAGGATTAAATTGTTGGAAAGACAAAAAGAGTGAGATTTAGAAGAATTCTTTTAGACCACTCTCCATTTATAAGACACAATTTCAGTGCAACAATTTCCTAGCACGTTAATAATCTAAGATTCACTGCTGAAAGATTTTGTACTGTATATGATTTAGTTTTGTCACATTTTTGACAAAGTTAAACTTTTATGTAATTTCACTTATCCTTGTGACAAATACATTTTTAAATACTGTACATTTATTTTTAATAAAAAAATTTCTGGTCAAAAATGTAAAAAAAAGTCTTATTGCGAAATAATATTACATTAAAATTGTATTTTTCCTGTAATGGCAAATTTCCATTTTCAGTAGCCATTCCAGTTTGTAGCATTGTATGATCCTTAACAAATCTTTATGTAGATGAAGAAAGTATATTCTTTCAGGTTTCTTTGATGATTACAAAGTTTAAAAGAACAGCATTTATTTTAAAACATTTTAATTTTCTTTACTCAGAATTATATCCACTTTTTAATTTGTAAATTGTAGCCGAACACAATTTTCAACAGAGTTGTTAATCATATTTTAAAACATGGCGTTGCGAGTGTCAGTACAGTCTCTATATCATCCTCTTTGGCTCTTCTGTCAAGCAAAATAAAAGCTCTCAAATTTCTGGCCCCACCTTCGTCTTGTCGGAGGGAGATTGACTACCTCCTGAGGCCTGCTTCCCCACTGACTGTACAGCAACAACCCCCAACAAACACCGTGATCAATATGGTTAAGTGTCTGTGGAGAGTTCCAGTAGAGTCCAACTCACTATCACATCCATCAGTAAGAGACTTCCACTCTTCCACTGTGCTCAGACAGATGCTTGGCTGTCCTTAATGTGAGCAATATCCTGTCCAAATTTGAGACTTCAGGTTGAGGCTGATGAATTTGCAGACAACTCATTTTCCCAGAAACTCATGCACAGAGGGAGCCAGAGGAGGTTGTAAATGCGTCTCAGTGCTGTTTCAGCATACTGAGCCTTCGACCTGTATGTGTTTGAGTAAACAGATGCTCTGTTCATTAGTGAATGTGCTGAAGGCTTGCCCTATTTCATGCTGCTTAAAATAGAAGAAAACAACACTTGTTTCTTTGCCAGCACTACCATGTCTGTTGTTTATAGGTATATGCTGACTATAGACATATTGTCTCACTTGTTCTGACCAGTGGCATAACATTTTTAATAAAATGAAATAATAAAAACAATAAAATACATTAAAAAAATCTATATTTTTAAATGGAAATCATTCAAACTTCAGCCTAGCATTTGGCGGAGATGTTCACCTGCTCCTTCTGCTGTTAATGGAAGTTGGCAAACCAACAATAAAAGGTGCTTTATTGCCACCTACTGGATTGGAGTGTGAAGCGCTAGCTGGTGTGCAGGAGAGCAATCCACTTTTTTTCCTACGCCCCATGATGCTTTGCACAAATTATGAGAGTAACTTCCGTTTACACTGTAAACAATCAGCAAAGGGTTCGCTCTATGAACACAATAATAATAATTTTCAAAAACTGGGTACAATGAGGTGGTATTATTTTACTCACCCTTCAACCATCGATCATTAAAAGGACATTTCACAGCCTCTTCCTTTGGCATGATCATTGTTGATCTTCTTCCTCTAATAGTAGGCACAGCTTTGTGATTGGTCGCTCCAAGATGCTTGTCTTTGTCTTTTTTGTTTCAATTATTCATGCAAGTTGCCAGTGACTGCATGAGGCTATGAAAGCAGATAGGTAAGTAGATGAGTTTACTTGTTTAGCATGATTATGTTTAATGTTCCTCTGTAGTTCCATTTAGCCACTTATTAGCAACTGCCTTTTTAAAGAAAAGTATAAGCTTTTAAAAAAATCACAAGGGGTATTACTGATTTATTTTATGCTGTAGAATAAAGTGGGAAAATATCTTGAGCCAAAGACCTTATTTCAGGTATTTAACTAAAACACCATTTAAAAACCCATTGACTTTTGGACGGTGAAACCAGAAGTGCCAAAATGCTTGCTTGCGGGTTTTGGCCTACCAAACTACACCATGCCTTTAGACTTGGAAAATGATTAGCAAACTACATGTATTTTGTGCTTACTATCTTGACAGCTTTAACCCTTTCGCACGTGAGTTTAAAATATTCTAGCTGAGCCCCCAGCGTGAGTTTTTTTTAGGCGACCGTTATTTTAAAATGTATAGCCTTATTGTTTCCATGGCGACGCGTCATGCTTGTCATGTGACACAACGCAGCCACAATAGATCTGTGTAACACATGGATCGTTTTTATTTCGTTTTTCCTGTTTTATTCAAAATATTCACAAACATGCTCACTATATTATGAAATATCTGATATTCCGATTCTGAAATATGTGCAATTAAATCTGTTTGGTAGTTTAAACACTTTTATATTGACCGTGTTAGTTGATCTATAGCGGGTGATGGGCGCCACCATGTTAGTTCACGCTGCATCAGAGCTGTGGGATTTACAACACGCAAATTCATCCTCTCCTCCCGAAACACGTTAAAGTAGGTCTCCGGTAAACTGGGAGAAGAGCAGAGTAAACTTTATAGTTACCTACACAATCTGTATATGATATCAATAAAACATGTCGTCAGATTATATTTGTAAGGATCATTATTGTCGTTTCCATAGACATCAGCGTGCATTTTACAAACTGTAAATGTATGGTTTTGCTAGTACTTATGTGTATTTAAATGTCTGAACCCTAAAATAAGTATTATATGGTTGAAAACAATGAATATTTGTCATAATATGACACGCGCTCAGCGCGTCCGATCTGGCTCCGCGCGAAAGCGGATTTAAATTCAGCAGTTGATGACGTGACGCACTGAAAGTTCTAATCACACCGGTGTGATCGTACGCTTCAGGGACCAGCCAAGACTGATCACACCGGTGTGATCGTACGCGTCAAAGGGTTAAAGTTGTCCTGCCATTGTATTAAATTTGAGTTCAAATTAAGCGTCCATCTCAGAGGTAAAAGAACTTGCTTAAAGCAAACCTGCAACGCAAGTGTAAACAAGATTTGAGAACTTTGGGGAGATTTTTAGCAATTACCAAACTTTGATCTTTCTCTTGCACAAAATGTTTATATGGCTTCAAAAGGATGAGCAAATAATGAACCAGTAAAAAGATCCAGTGAAAGAAATCAGAATATGTCTCACCCTTCGGTTTCAAGACTTCTCCAGCCAGCTGAGTGATGACAGGTCTGAGCTGGTTGGTTGGGATTCAGATCCAGCTATGATGTGACTGACTTGAAGGCTCCTGAAATACCCCACGGATGTCACAAGCCTCAAAAGCTTCACATGGCATGTCGGAGTGAGTCGTATGGTCTTCAGTTACTAACGGTGGCTGTCGGTTCTGGACTATTAACCCTGCATCCATCCAGCCCACGCCACATATCTCTCTGTCAGCCCTCCAGGCATTCAGGTCATCCTCCTTAAATCTCCCTGCTCCAACTACAAACTCCAAAAAAACACTGCAAACCATGTATTTTTGTATTCAGAATCAGTCAGGCTGGGGCTGAGAAAAAACTAAGACGGCTTGAAACAAAGGAGCTGAGAGTCCCTCAGGGCCACGGTCACACTAGCATAGATGCCAGATTCATATTGTATGAGCATGAAATTATTATAGTGTGGTATACTGTTCTATGCATTGCCTTCATTGCGACTTGGATCATATCCACTAATCATATCTGTCACCTTTTACAACACATGAATAAAATGCTGAATAAATCTTTTTTTTAATCATTTTTTAAGCTACAACTTTAACCTTCAGCCAAATACTTTGTTTACCTTACAGCTCTCAATTTGAGCAGATTTATTGTCTGCCATCTCTGCAAACAAGGTGCTATTGAAGCAAGCCACGTGTGGAATTAACAAAGGCTGAAACACAAGGGGGAGTTGCAGCGCGGGAAGGCAAGTAAATAACTCTTAGACCTCTGCTAAACCACAGCTTCTTTGAAACAACTCAACTTCTGGAGCAGACCAATGAAAAGCACTACCATGATTTGCTGCTCCATGGCCAGCTGTGCGGCACTTGTATGTAGTTCTTTCTCTAAGGAAGCCTTCCACACATGCACCATGGATGTCCTTCCCTTTACACTTTGCTCCAAGACCAGAACCATTAATTATGGAATGAGTTGAATCCAAGGAGAAGGATTGTTTGTTCCAGAAAGGGCGTCTGACTTAAATGGCTGGAATGAAATTTCATAGACAGACAAGGCTAATGACAATTTGAAACACTTAGCAGTATGGATTGGTGATGGAGTGCTGATGTGTTTGCTCTCTGAGGAGAGTGGAGCAGACCCAGACAGAAAGTGCATTAAGATCTCTTTTTCTGTTCTACATTAATAGAAATACTGGAATGTTTTTGTGCAAATACTGGAACCCTTATGGCATGCATTATAGATGGAGTAATCAGAAGTGATTTAGAAATGACAAAGTGATAAAGTTGTATAATAATAATAATAATAATAATATGTAGGTGTGTGTGTGTGTGTGTGTACATACATACACAGGTCAAATTGTGCAATGCTACAAATTTAGCCTTCATAGTAAGAGGCATTTCTGAGATAGATTAATGAATAAATAAATAAATACCTGAAACGAGATTTGCAGAGAAATACTGGAATACCTAATGGCATGCCTTATAGCTGGAGTAATCAGAAGTGATTTAGCAATGGCAAAGTGAAAATGTTGTATAATAATACAAAATATATAATAAAAATATATCTATTATAATATAAATAAAAGTTTTAATTATATAAAAAAACTAGATAAAAACAAAATTGGTCTTTCATTCTTATTTAATCATCTGCTCAGAAAATCAATATCCAACAAAAGCAAACAACCAAAATTGCAAAAGGATTAATCAACCTGTAATATTTACCTGAAACAAGATTTACAGAGAAAACTTTTTAAAAACACTGACCCATCCACATAATTTCACTCACTTCCACGCTCTTGTTGCCCACACACAATTCAGTGTTTGCCCGCTGCTGGCACATTCTTCCTTTTCTCAGCAAGCCACCCCATCATCCCATTAAAAGTCTGAGACACACATCCAGTGACCAGGTCAATCGATAATGATGCAGACTTCTCTCATTAGGAGAAGGAGCCCAACTGCCAGGCAACCTGCCACTATCCTTCTCACGTCATCACATATACAGTAATACAGACTCCACGATGCACAAGCCTATGGTGATATGGAAAAACTTGACAGATGGAGTCTAGTATTCACATGGCTTAGTATGTGGCAGTTGGCACTCCGAGTTATTCAGGAAGGATAAATTATGTAGCCATTTCAAAGCAAGGATATTGCATGCAGGTTAAAAACATTAATAAATGATGTTTTGGCCCAAGGGAAGCTAGCAGTATAGCTGAGAATGCATATATAATATAACACATTTTTAGTGAATTCTCATTGGAAGCATGTTATAGACTTTAGAAAATGGCTGCATTGATTCCAGAGACTCCCTCGAATGGAGACTCCACATTACCACTTAGAGCTTGAATGAAGAAAGCAGCAGAAGATTCATTTACATACCAAAGAGGACCCGGGCACAAGAGCATCGACCACTGACACAGAAAAAAATCAATTTTCATCTTTAAAAAAAAAAATTTACAATATATTTGCAGACTTACTCTATTTATTTATTTATTTATGCAAAGTAAAATCTTTATATTTTCCTGGAAGGAATGAAAGGATGTCATGAATAATAACTACAGCACAGTTTAATCTAGTTAGTGGTGCTTGCTAAATGTCACCATTCTCATTAAGAGTAGGTAAGAGCCCCTAATTCTATGTTAATAAAAAATATTTTTTGTGTGATAATGACAAATTATAGCTCAAACCATGAGTATTGTTGAAGAAAAATGTGCTATAACAGAACTTTGCTAAGATCAATGGATGGACAAGGATAGATATAATGTACTGTCTCTATAATGTATAAAATATAATGTATGTAGCAAAATACTTGTATACTCAAAATGTGAGAGCCACCAAGTCATATTTTATGTAAGTAACAGCGCAATCTTATCGGTTGGCCAATTGTTTTTGTAATGCAGTGGGGAAAAAAAGTTTTTTAACATTCAAATTAATCAACAATATTGTACCAAGGAAATACAGGAGAAAAACAACCAAACAAACAAACCAACCAACCTCACTCTGCTTGCCGAAGAGATACTAAAAGCTGAAAGCTCGAATCATTCTCCCGAGTTGTACCTGTTAGCTCATGAGCAAACGTGGTATATTACTCTTACTCTACTTCGTCTCACTTATATCCTATACGTTTATTACTCCCTCTAGTAGTAACGCCAAGCAAAGCAAGTTAAAGGGGAAGGTCATTACACTCCCACCAAATCATGTTATGATAACCCCCCCCCCCCCCCCAAAAAAAATATACATGATTTCAAACTTCTATGGCCCCTGTTCAACACAAAACAAAATAATAATAATTTTAACCTGGTATTACCTAATTGTCTGATGCAGAAACTATATACATGAATCACTCACTTTCAAGTAGAACCACTAATTTTTGAATTGGTCGCTCAATGATTGAAGGTTTAGAGTGATGCCCTAACTTCGTCTTTAGTTTTCGTTCTCCTGTTTGAACTTTAACTCGTAGGACTAAGCCATCACTCCCTTGAATGACCTCAACAACTCTACCTAACTGCCGCTGATTCCTTGGCAGCATGTCATCTTTAATGATGACTATGTCATTAACTTTAAGATTACGTAGAGGTACATGCCACTTCTGTCGTGTAGATATATTCATGAGATATTCTCTTTTCCAACAACTCCAGAACTGTTCAATTAAGTACTGGACTCTGCGCCACCTTTTTGTAGCATGTCTTCCTTCAGAAATTTCCCAGGAGGAGGAAGAGCGATCTTAGACTTCATTAAGATAAGATGGTTTGGTGTTAAAGGTTCCAGTGACTTGGGGTCATTTATTCCATCTACAGTTAATGGTCGACTGTTAACGATAGCCATCGCTTCATAAAACAATGTCCTAAGAGAGGAGTCATCAAGCCTGCCTGAGCACAGAGAAAGTGTGGAATTCAGAACATTTCGCACAGTCCTGTTTTTGCGTTCCCAGACACCACCAGAGTGACTAGCTGAAGCAGCGTTAAAGACAAACTCACATTGACTTTCTGTAAGAAATGCCTCCAGTGTCTTGACATCACATTCTGTAAGATCATTAAATGTTTTCGCTTTCAAGTTTGTTTCTAGCTCCTACAAAATTTGTGCCACAATAAAGTTGACGAACAGCTCCACAGAGGCTTATGAAACATCTCAGAGCATTAATAAACATGTCTGTTGACAAATTGTCCAGCATTTCGATATGGATATCTCGAGAAGAAAGGCAAGTGAAAAGAAGGCCATACCTTTTATACTCCTTTCGACCCCTCTTTATAATGAATGGGCCAAAGCAATCCATGCCAGTATAGCAGAAAGGGGCAGAGACTTCAATTCGTTCTTTAGGAAGTTCCGCCATTTGTTGCTCCTCCACAGGCCGTCTGAGCTTCCTACATTGTACACATCGGTAAATCAATTTAGCTACCGACTTGCTGCCGCCGATAACCCAAAATCCATTTGCTCTGAGGAGAAGCGACTAAACCGCACAAGAAAGTCAGAACTAACGTCACCCTTAGTCACAAATGTTTGTACTAGCTTAACTTCAGGATCTCCCACAAGTAGATCATTTGAGGCATTAGGAGTTGGACACACTTCTCGTTCCCACAAAAATGTAGGTCCTGCTATACAGTTTGTTGAAGATATGTCTGAGACAAGAAGATCTCTGGAAACATTATCAGCACGATTTTCAGATGTGTTAACATAACACCAGTGGCTTGTGTTTGTAATTTCCCTGATTAACTGGACGCGATTTGCAACAAACACGTGAAACCTTCTTGCTTCATTGTTAACATATGCTAGTACAACCTGCGAGTCAGTCCAAAAGTACTCTTGATCAATCTTCATTTCCAGTTCAGCCTTTAACATAACACTCATCCTGGCAGAAACTTCAGCAGCAGACAATTCCAGTCTTGGAATACTTTTGATCTTTGTGGGTGCGACTCGAGCCTTAGCCATTACAAGACTACAATGTACTTCGTCTTTGTCATTCTTGAACCTGAGATAGGAACATGCACCATACCCTAGGTTGCTTGCATCTGAGAATTGGTGCAGTTCTGTCCAGACAATGGTGTCAAAAAATGGCAGATGATAGCATCTTGGGATGCTGAAATCTTTCAGACCATGAAAACTACTTTTCCACTTCTCCCACTGCAGAAATAATTCATCAGGGAGAGGATCATCCCATCCAATATTTCTACAACACAGCTCCTGTAAAATACACTTTCCTTTCAAAAGGAAAGGAGCAACAAACCCAATAGGGTTGTACAAAGAAGCAACGATTGGCAAAATACCTCTACGTGTTGAAGGCTGATCTTTCAGCTTGATGTCAAAACTGAATGTGTCATCTTTCGTAGACCACTGGATACCCTGTTACTTCAGGACTAAGGTTAAGCGGTTTGGTTGTTATTGCCCACTCTGAAGAATCCACACACTGTAGAACTTCTTTCTCATTTGAATTGAACTTATGAAGGCGTAACCCTCCATACTTGCACAAGTATGGAGGGTCTTTATCTGCTTGTAGCATCTGCAGATTTGTCCTTTCTTCCTCTAGTTTTGAGCGCATCTCAGTTTCTTTCCGTTTCATCTCAGCTAGCATTCTTGCTTCGTTCAGTTTCCAATCATTCTCTATGTTAAGTAGTCGGGCTTGCGGAGTGTGAATTTCTTGCATAGCCTTCACTTGCTCAACTTTGGCTGCGAGTTCTGCTTCTGCATCAGCTCGCTTACTGGAAGCTTTGGAAGAGGTCTTTGATGTCGTTAATAAACTCCCCGAAATCGGTGATGATTCTGAGATGATAGTCTCTGTATTGGTACAACCAAATATAGATTCATACTCGTTTTTATTTAATATATGCTTTACTCTCTCTTTCACAACTTCTTTCTTCTGAATCTCATCAACAGTTTCTATTCTTTTGCTCACCAAATCACAAATTTCTGCAGTCAGTGTGAAACAAACATCTATTCTTTTAACAACCTCTGAAGTTGCAGTATTATTGTGCAGTAAGGGAGCATAATGCTGAGTGACTACAACTTGTCTAGTTTGAATGTCCTTTCAAATTTGTTCAAGCTCTTCACATGTGCACAAAGCTTTTAATTTAGACATAACTTCCTTAGCTATCTGCTTCCAGGAGTCGTAAGCTTTATTAAAGGCTTTCTCATGTTTCTTTGCCTCCTGTTCATGCATCTCTTGGCCTTTCTCTGTGCGATTTCTTTTTCGTGAACTTGATTGTGATCCTTCTTTTTGCATTATATTAGTGTCTAAATCCTGATCAGTAACTGATTTTTGACTTGCTTGCACTACCGTTTGCTCGACTGCGTCTTCCATTTTGTCAGTCTACAACTTAAATCAAATTTACACCAAAACTTATAATCTAGACACTTAAATATTTAGCAAAGGGAATACGTCAAATCATATATGCAACACACTTATAAGTTCCTTCACACTTATAAGTTCACTCAACACTTTGGAATGTTTATGTTACATATACCATAAGTAAACCCAGCATTAAACTATGGCAATCAATGCCTTATAAATGAGTACTCAAGTTAATAACTTCACCTTCATTAATCAATGGTCACCCTTCATTCATAAAATTTGATGTAAAATTGCTTACAAAATTCACTTACAAAACTACAAAATCACTTTAATTATAAAAGTTTCGACTTAATGCAAAAGCTATAACCATGGAGTCCTTTTTTTTTTTTTGCCTCCGAGTCTGTACCAACAATTTTGCTTTGCGGTCACCTTTCAGTCGTTCACAAATGAGGAGTATTCCAAGCTGTTGACTGTATAATGTTGCAGTCCTATCATGGAATCGGTCTCTTACTGACGCGATGCAAACAAGGTGGCACGATGAAAGCATTCGCTGCAGCATCAAGTCCCACTCATGCGAGGAAACAACAGCCACGCGATGAAGTCGTCATCTTTAGCAGCGAGTTTTACTGTAGCAGCCCTTCAGCGTCGAACAAAAAGAGGCAGAGAGTTTCTGACGGGTGCCTTTTGATTTATTTTACTCAGATGCAATAAACTTCACTGCTGAAGTATTCGTTATCTCAATTCTTTGTTGCATATTCTCTCCATGCATCACAACCATTGATTGACTTCATAGCATCATTACAACCAGATCACTTCACCGTGGCACCGTAAAACTACAAAGAAAACAAATAAAGAAACAAACAAAAAAAGAAAAATAAACTATTTTAACTAAACATATTTAACATTCAAATTAATCAACAATATTGTACCAAGGAAATACAGGAGAAAAACAAACAAACAAACCAACCAACCAACCTCGCTCGCTCTGCTTGCCGAAGGGATACTAAAAGCTGAAAGCTCAAATCATTCTCCTGAGTCGTACCTGTTAGCTCGTGAGCAAACGTGGATTATTACTCTTACTCTACTTCGTCTCACTTATATCCTATACGTTTATTACTCCCTCTAGTGGTAACGCCAAGCAAAGCGAGTTAAAGGGGAAAGTCATTACACTTACGTAAACCAAAAAATCCATTGTATTGATGCAATGCAAATGTTTGTGTTGATCTGAACAGATGCATTAACAACCATTCATTCAAATTTAAATATATTTCACACCGAATATTTGTCTTGGTGTGAACAAGCTTTTCACTGAAGGAGAAACCCAAGCCATATCTAGAGTCCAGAATATCACAGACCCTGTGTCCAAACATGCTTACTTCCTTCCTTCCATCCTTTTTCAGTTTTATAACGTGTGAATATATCCCCTATCGTATTCTACAACAAAAACAATCAGAGCGCTTTGTTAGCACTAGTTCTATTTTTGACTTCCGAGTCCGCTATTAGCATATAGCCCGCTAGCATCGCCAGCGTGGTTGCCGCTAATCTCGCTTACACTAATACTCTATTCACACACATTTCCATTGTTTTACTCACTGTTACTTGCTTTAATGGCGGATGTGTGTCTACCTTTGAGTGCAGGTGAGGACACGTTCGAGATGCATTCGGTGCAGCTCGAGCTGGAGGCCGTGGAGAAGCAGATCCGGGACCTGGTGGCAAAGCAGACCCAGCTGAGAGCGCGGAGAGCCGCGCTGGAAACATCCCAGGCTGACGCTCACAAGTCCGAGGTAAGTATACAGCGCGCTGCTATCTCTCCCACCACCTCTACTCCGTGTGTTTCTCTGCACAGGCCCGGGGC
>NW_015505744.1:297089-312430 GCF_001515645.1 Sinocyclocheilus grahami | reverse complement strand
CAAATTCCTTGACACGTCTGTGTATGGTGGCTCTTGATGCCTTGACTTACCTCCATTCCTTGTGAAGTTCACTCAAATTCTTGAATCGATTTTGCTTGACAATCCTCATAAGGCTGTGGTTCTCTCGGTTGGTTGTGCATCTTTTTCTTCCACACTTTTTCCTTCCCCTCAACTTTCTGTTAACATGCTTGGATACAGCACTCTGTGAACAGCCAGCTTATTTGGCAATGAATGTTTGTGGCTTACCCTCCTTGTGAAGGGTGTCAATGATTGTCTTCTGGACAACTGTCAGATCAGCAGTCTTCCCCATGATTGTGTAGCCTAGTGAACCAAACTGAGAGACCATTTTGAAGGCTCAGGAAACCTTTGCAGGTGTTTTGAGTTGATTAGCTGATTGGCATGTCACCATATTCTAATTTGTTGAGATAGTGAATTGGTGGGTTTTTGTTAAATGTGAGCCAAAATCATCACAATTAAAAGAACCAAAGACTTAAACTACTTCAGTCTGTGTGCATTGAATTTATTTAATACACGAGTTTCACAATTTGAGTTGAATTACTGAAATAAATAAAAAACTTTTCCACGACATTCTAATTTATTGAGATGCACCTGTATACAGTATATTAAGCGAAAAACAGTATGTGATGCTAGTATGTCAGAAAAGGATGACCCACTACTTCCAGCAAGATTCCAGCATCTGATGGACACTTTACTATCCCCTGAGGCCACGGGAAAGGATTTGTGATTCTGATGCTGGTGGATGTTGAACATGCAGATTTCCATATTCGTACTTAGACCACACTTTTTTTAACTGTTGCGAAGTAAGGTTTAATTCAAATGTATTACCTATGAGACCGTATGTGCTTTTGGATGCACAGCAACAGTGAGTTTTCCACTTACATTTTGTACAGAAATCTTATTCAATCTACAGTTTAAGCATCTGTTCTTGTAGTGGCACATGGCTACGTTGCTAATAGAGTGTCGGTTGTAGGTGTGGTCTCATATGGAGATAAGCATGCTTTGGCAAGACTTGTGTGAAATTGTAGCCCCCCTAAGGTTGGTGTGGACACCACAGGGACACAGACCCTCACCACCTGCACCAAAACAGTGGGGGCGCCAGCAACCCCGAGCAATTAGCCCGCCACCGCTGTCTGTATGAACTTCCTCCCACCCACCTGACAGGCGTGAATGTTCCGGAGCCCTGGTGCTGGGCCTCATCGATTGCCTCTTTGAAAAGGTCAGAGTCTTGGCAAGACACCGGCACCCCCTGCACACAAACTCTTCACAGCCTACTCGCCTACTGCAGAGACAGCCGACCAATCTATTGTGGCAGGAAACACCAGCCGTCCTTTCAGAGAAAGACAGGATGCCCTGTAGCAGTGATACCTAAACATTGGGTTTAGCGCACATGCAGATGTCTCAGCAGTATCTCCCCTGGAATTTGAGGAATCCTTGACATTTTAAAAAGAGAGAATATGTAATCAATGCTATCCGACAACAAAGAGATTGTACTCCTGATGGAAAAATAGATGAGGGCTTTACAGTGATGCTACCATGCCTGTCAGCAGTGGATCTCTTCAAATCTTTTAGGTGGCTGTCATGTGCAAGTTATGAGTGACACATGAATTCTTTGTAAAACAGCTTTCAAAGCACTTGCTCTTCAGTCTTCCACCACAAAATAAAAACTGTCAGAGGATACTCCTCTTTCTTTGCCTGACCCATCACAAATATCTTTTATCGCCCGTGTCTTGTTTGCTGCAAGCAACTGTCTCCCTTACAAAACACCTCTAAAGACATGAAAGAGAAAATTAGATATGTTAGAAATTAGAAATGATGGATGGATGGATGGATGGATGGGAAAATTAGACAGATTTAATTATGGATGAATGGGAAAAAATAAGATATAATTACGGATGGATGGATGGATGGATGGGAAAATTAGATATGATGGATGGATGGATGGGAAAATTAGATATAAAGATGGATTAACAGATGGATGAGAAAATTAGATTAACAGATGGATGAGAAAATTAGATATAATGATGGATGGGTGGATGGGAAAATTAGATATAAAGATGGATTAACAGATGGATGGGGAAATTAGATATAATGATGGATGGATGAATGGATGGATGTGGAAATTAGATATAATGATGGATGGATGAATGGATGGATGGGGAAATTAGATATAATGATGGATGGATGGGGAAAATAAGATGTAATGATGGATGGATGGATTTATGGATGGATGGATGGGAAAATTAGACAGATATAATGATGGATGGATGGGAAAAATAAGATATAATGGATGGATGGATGGATGGATGGATGGATGGATGGATGGGAAAATTAGATATAATGACAGATGGATGGATTTATGGATGGATGGGAAAATTAAATAGATATAAATATGGATTAACAGATGGATGAGAAAATTAGATATAATGACAGATGGATGGATGGATGAATGGATGGGAAAAATAAGATGTAATGATGGATGGGTGGATGGATGGGTAAATTAGACAGATATAATGGATGGATGGATGGGGAAAATAGATATAATGACAGATGGATGGATGGATGGGAAAATTAGACAGATATAATGATGGATGGATGAGATGGGAATATTCGATGTAATGATGGATGGATGGATGAATTGATGGATGGGGAAATGAGATATAATTATGGATAGATTAATAGATGGATGAGAAAATAGATATAATGATGGGGAAAATAGATAGATAGATAAGATAGATAGATAGACTGTAATGAACAGACATGAGCTGTTTCAAATGTGTCGACTGGATTTTTTCCCCTCCCAGAATGAAACATTCTTGACAGGAAATGCCATGAGCATTCGTTTTGGAATGGCAAGACGAGCAGATTCCATACTTTGCCATGCAAGTGTGATATGTGTTCTGACTCTGCTCATCACCCTGTCATCATGGACAGATTCTCCTCTTTTCAGACTCATCCTAAATAGGAAACTGTAATATTGTTTACACTGCAAGTAATTGTCGCTGAATAATTTTACATTTTGATGCAGCATCACAATACATAAAGTGGTGGTGGAAATGTATTGGTTTTGATGCAACCTTGCAACTTGATTAAGGGTTTCATTCGGAAATCTAAACGGCCTATTCTGAAGAGTCCTTTATGCATATCATTATTATATAGTTATTATTATATAAATAGAAGGAACAATTCAGCCCCTTCTTTTTGGAGCTTCACAGCCACTGTCCCTCTTTGTCATTGTATTGAAAAAATCAAGACATTCAGCAAAATTTCTTCTGTATGCAATTGCAACAAATGCAGCCATAAATGTTTTAATTAAATCATTGCCAGCAACTTGACATGCACTCCTGCAGCCAACTGAGGACCATGTCCAGCTTCTCATCTCTACTGCTCTGCCTCAGAGTCGAGGAGGCACCGAGTTGAAGGTTGCTTTCAGAAGCTGCAGCTTCTTCTTCTTCATATGCGGCCAGTAACTCCCTGCAGTCCTTCATGTCCTTCAGCTTCCGGTAGAACACTCTACAGCTGTAGCCTTCTCTCCAGCCCTGCTCTATGTGTGTCATCAGCTGCTCAAGCTCATTGTAGTAGCACAGACAGCCTGAGCATTTGTACCTTTTGATCCCACAAACCACTTTCGTCGCCGTCACAGTTTGGATAAAACAAGCGTTTAGTCCCAGACTTTGAAGGTCTCTGGAAAGGTGGTTGATTCCAGTGCAGAACCTGAGGTTGACAGTGCATAGCCTTGGGAGGATCTTAGAGTAGCTGGGCTTAACACCAGGTCTCTCCATGGTTTTGGACGGCAACCTCGCAGAGTTTGCAAGTCTCTTCTGACCTCAACTGTTTTCAAATAAACGTTATGGTTTATAGTTGTCCTTGAACACTAACAGACGTTGACAAATAATCTGTGAAAAAAGAAAAAAATCAGCATTTAAAATGAAAGGTCAAACATTTTTTGAAAGAACACAAAAATGGTGAAAAATGGGTTTAATTCGCTTTGACCTTTAACAAGTCTGTAGATACATCTAAGATATATGCTTTTCCCAAGACTGATTGCCCATCAGGCAATGTGATTACATGCCATAGACAATTTCCTTTCTACAAGTTGAAATGGTATGAAAGGATACGAGTTGCACTGTAAATCAATAAATCTGATGAAATACAAAGACTCTAACAACAACACGACTGTCAAAGCTTTACCCTAACAAACCTATTTTTTTTTCCTGCTTAAAGGGGTCAAACTGGGAGAAATTGAATTTTTCCTCAACTTTGGACATAAAACTAGCTTCAAGAACTGAACACTTTTCCTCAGTCCAAAAAGAGCATTTACTAACACTAGACTGTAAAAACAGCTCTTTCTGAATTTGAGAGGTAATAAGGATGAAGTATGATAGATATTAATCCTAAACACCACAATAATTAACAAAAAGAGTAAAAAGTGGTTGCAAAGAGGCTGTCACTGAACACTCTCAGAAAAAAAGGTACAATAGCTGTCACTGAGATGGTACCTTTCCAAAAGGTACACTTTTTGTACCTAATATGTACCTTAAAGGTAGCAATATGGACCCTTTAGTTACAAAGATGTACCTTTTGAAAAGCGCCCCATTGACAGCTTTTGCAGGCTACCATTTTCTCCGACAGAGATAGGACGGCACATGCTATATTGGACCCAAGGCAGCATTTATCTGATCAAAAACATACAACAAATGTTTTTATAATAAAACAATGTTTTTCTATTTTAATGTCTTAAAATAAAGCAATAAATCCCAAGAAGCCGTGGTTTACAGTGAATTTATAACAGCTAAGGGGCGTTGTTAAAACCCCCTTAGCTGTTATAAATTGCTTACTGCTTTTATAAAACGGTAATTCCATATACATAGTAAGGTTTCACAAAATAAAACAGAGCAAATAAAGTGTAATGATATTAATAAAAACAGTATTCTTCCACCAAACAATGTAGTTCCTCCGAAACGGTTGTGGTTCCAACAAAGTGGTTGCAGAGCAACACACAAACGTAAACTAAGGTGTATGTTTGTAGAGTAATTTACAACAGCTTCGAACGTGGCTCAGCCAATCAGAATCAAGGACCGGAACTATCCATTTTATAATGTAATTTATTCCTGTGATAGCAAATTAAGCTTCATTTCCAGCAGCTGTTCCTCTAGATTCCTTAATGAAAGAAAGTTTAAAATATAAATTCTGTCCCAAACTTTCGAACTGTAGTGCAAGTTCTCGTGTTCTCAAGGGTGTTTAAATTAAAGTCTTACAGATGTAGTTTGTTTATTTAATTCTAAGTATCAAAAATAGGGTGTAAAATGGTCACGCTTGATATGGTCCCTTTACATTTTTAGCATAATTCAACCTTAGTACTTCAGTGAATACCTCAATGACAAACAATAAATAAAGGACAAAATAAAAATTTCAAATCTGCTTGATTCTCAGTTGTGCTTCTGTGACTTTGTGAGGAACAGCAGGCAGCTTCCACACAGATGTGCCCAAGGTTTTACTGCAAATAATCTAATCAATTCACATCAAGAGTCTGTGTCTAGAATAGGCCAAGTTCTCTATCACCTCAAAGTTACCTTCCCTTGTAGATCGCCTGGCATCAGTGTCCGTAATGGCAGTGTTTCCTGTGAAATCCTATGATATGGATCCTATGAAAGATGTCTTTGGATGTCAAGCTCTAGTTTGAGATGAGAAACAAACAGCTGAGACAGGTCACAGCAATTGTCCATAAATAAATCTAATTAAATGAAGTTGCGGTTGAGGTAATTGTTTGTGATATGCCACTGCAACTGGAGCATATGAAAACATCGGCTTAGACACGAATTATGTAAATTATTCTAATTCCATGGAAATTTGGAAAGAAAGCAGAAGTACAAAAAGACTGAAAATGAATACAGTGTGTAACAAATTAAAATAATAAGTCATCCATTTAATGAAGTGTCTGGAGAAAGCCAGAAAGAGAAGAAAAATGGGGAATGATTGTACAGGATGCAACTCCATTGGGAGTTAAATTATACATAATAGTCCCAATAGTCATTTTCAAAAAGCTTGGAGGCATAACCTCTTACTGCAGGCCACAACAAAGCAAACCTGGATCTAAACACATAATAGCTGCAATACAACTACACTCTTACCTTTAATGTCCTTCACATCTCCATCATATTTTTCATATCATTAAACAAAAGCAACAGAATTCATTTCTGTTACTTTTTAAATTATTGTTTAGTGTTACCAAGGAAACCAGAAGAAGGTTCTATCAATCAGATATTTACAGGTTCTGTATAAGTGATTTTTAATGAAATGGCACTCAAAAATATCCCTATTAATTGACAGAGATCCCTGAATTATGCATCCTAAAATATAACAACTGTCTCCACTACAGCAAAAACAAAACTGAACAGCAGTGAATGAAAATGGTTTGAGGTACACTCTCCTTGTCAATCATTTTGTATGTGTTCACAGGACACCTCATGTAGCAGGATACAGAGAGCTTGGATCATTTTTAAGCCCCATATTCAGTTTAATTTGCAGTAGTCGGATAGTTTATCATTGGTCTTTACACAGACTGCGCAGAGGTGGCATGAATGCATTTACACAGCTAAAGGCTAAAGTAAGAATATGCGAAATATTCTATGAGGGTTACATTTCAATTTTGTTTCTTGAAAATAAAATAAAAGTTTATGAATGTAGGGATAATAACAATAATAATAATGCAAGGGATAATAATAAAATTATTAAATATATAATTTGAAAAGTGCAACAATTGGGATCCAAGAAGTAAAAATCCCATTCTTTTTCTCCATAGGGAAACTGATTTTTAACAATAACTAATAAGCCTTTAAAGACTTTAAAGTCCTATTGTCAGCTATTCGGAGAGTTAATCTCCCTACACTCTCAAAGTCCTTAAATATAGTGTATATGTGCATATATTGTAACTATTGTAAAATATATTGCTTCTATATACAATCAACATCTTTAAATCAATATTTATTCATTTTGATTATGTTATTCACAATTCTTCGTGGGATTGTAGATCTTTCCCTCATTAAAGTACAGTCTTATACATTTGTCAGTTTTTTGCTTCAAATCAAAGTTTGTAATATTGTGAGGTATATTGTCACCTCATAGATGTTTGGCTTGGTTCATGGATTATATCTCTTTAACAAAGACTTTTAAAATCAAATATAAGTCAGAATAGAATAAATCTGTCAATACAATCATCATGACTTTAAAAACACTACACGCTACACTAAACCCTGGGCTAAGGTCACTTTTAACCCCTGAGTGGATGATATTTCACACCAGAAATTTTGAAAAAGGTTCACAAGCTTCATCGCCTGAAACAGTGTTGAACATTAATGACACGTGACTTTACAACGCAAATGCATCAGGGTCTTTTGGAATGATCCACCCTATAACCTCACTAAAAACCTGAAATAATGAGAATACGGTGAAATCAGCCGTTCACAGGCTGTGCAGTCATTTTTTTGACAACACGAGCCAGTCGAACAGACAGTGTAGAGAACGATAGCGTGTATCTGTCAGTGTCTCTCTCATCTCGCTTTGCCAAATCAAGCTTATTTTCATCTCTGAAAAGAGAAGCTCGGCATACAGAGAGACCTTGTCAAGCAACACATGGGATGTAGGCGAGCAAGCTGCCTTCATATCTAAGATCCAAAACGCATCACAAGGAGGTGAGAGCCGTTTTCTCCACAGAGATCATTTTAATATTTAATGCCTTTTTCTAAAGCTAAAAAGTGACGTGGTCGTAATCCCATTTGCCGATGACTACAGTGCACCGACCGACACTGACGCCGCTGCCGAAGAGAAAGAAGTTGTGCGGATGCAGCGAGACGAAAATAAGGTTCTCCACAGTGATTCATGCAGAAGGCACATCTAACACCTCTCTGGCAGCAGAGCCGGTGTGATCTGACGGCTTCCAGAGCTTCATTTCATGACCCTGTTTTCCTAAAGCCTGCCAGAGTGTTCCGAACTAATCCCATCCTGCACCCGGAGAGCGAGGCAGATGACACCATACAAAAGAAGCCCACAAACAGTATGAAATATCAAACAGACGCACATCATGAATGAGTAATTGAGAATGACTGCGGGGCAGCGTGCATAGTGAGGGGCATGAGCGCTTTCTCATACTCAGCTGCACATCTTCAAGCCGATCAGATAGGCTGCCAATGACACCTCCATCGTCTCGCTGCGACTCCAACACGGATGGAAAGAACAAACACGCATTCGGAGGGTGAACGAGATTAGTGCTTTATAAATGGGAAAAGTAACACCCCAGTGAAGTGGTGGGAGTGTGTAATACGGCGGGAAAAAAAGATTGCCAGGGGTTGTCAGCTGTTGGTAAAGAAAGACGGGCACACATTGGGATGTTATTCAGTGGCTTTAATGTGTAAAAACTAAAATATGAAATCAATTATAAGTTAAAGGAACTTCTTAGATCTAGAAAAAAATGTCATTACAATTAAAAGGTGCACTCAATAAATTTTTTCGCACAAAGAAATGAAAAACAAAAAAAGATGCTGACATGAGTTGAAGCCTGTAGTCATATCAGTACCCAAATAAAAGCAGTTTTATTTTACATGGAGTGGGTTGGTTCAAGTTAAATACTACTAACTTTATTTCAGAAGCCTTGCGCGTTAATAAATTAATTGCTGCTGACTGCGAATGACATAAAATGGTGTAGCGCAACAAAACAAATACTGAGTGCACCTTTAAGTTAGATATTAGACATTATTAACAATAATGCATTTTTTTCAAAAGAATACCTTTATTTCTGATGTTAAGGTCACTTACATCACAGTATAAAGTTACCTGAATTTTCTTCCAGCATTGATACCATTTCAAAACATCGTTTCAACATTCTACCATCAGCAAAATTAAACATAAAATTAAAAATTAACATAAAAAATTAACATTATTCCAAGAAAAGTGCATATTAACTACTGCTGTAACCAACCACACAACTTTTTGGCCATTCATTTTTCTGCATGTTTGATGCACCAACTTTAACCACATTTATATAGAGAATGTATCATTCTTTGTGTTTGATATATCCAGGATAAAATGGACCATATAGCCACAGTGGTCTAAATAGGACTTAAGGCCATCCATACAGAATATCCTCGTTTTTGACCTCTTCAAGAAAACCCATTGTCAATTCTGTGGCTTTGCCCTTTGCGGAAAAGCTCTACCATCACAAACATAATGGGTTCTCATAATTGTATCATCACATGATCAATCTCTCAATCCTCTTCTTATCTATGGAGGCCCTGGAAACATCTGTCCAGTATTGAGCTCATGTCACATGCTCTCAGAGAAGCAGATCAGTAAACCAATTCTTCCCATGATAATGTTTAGTTGGCCCATCACCTTATAAATTAATACAAAAAATATCTTCCATAAACCAAACAAGAAAACTTCCCTTTCACTTATATTTTAGGAATAAAATGTCCTTCTTTGAACACTGTGTGAGGCACTTAAAACATTCGAAAAGTCTTTAAAAAGTCTTCATTTACTCACCTTTAAGTCTTTCAAAAACATTTCTCTTTATGGAACACAAAAAGAGATATTCATAGAAGCTGCTCTTTTCCATAGAATGAAAGTGAATGGTGGTTTTCACCCAATAACAACTTATAAAACTAGATTTCTATATAGAATATAGCTCCTGACTTTTATGGACTACTTTTATATTTTTAAAGTGCCTTTTTTGCAAAATAGCAGCATAAACATTCTTCAAATTGTCTTTTTTTGTGTTTCACAGAAGAAAGTCGTACAGTCTTGGAACAACATGAGGGCGAGTAAATAATGACAGAAAGGTCATTTTTGACTAAAAATCTAGGGACTAATCTATCTTTAAGGACACCAGCAATTCCTGAAGTAATAAATAACTGAGAAAGCCAAGTTAATCAAATAAATTCATTATAAAAGGACTTACAGAAATAATCATTCAGCATAGGAAACGGACCCACAGATGGTCAGAATTTAAAGGTTTATATCCACATACTTCAAACTAACTAACCCACACTGTTTCTCTACAACTTCAGGGAAATATGAAGCAAAAACCACAGCAATTTGGCCACTACAATCTAGTATTTGCTGTGACATCCAGCTCTGTTTCATCCCACAATCTTTTCTCTACAGCAGGTAAATGACTAGAGGTTGGCTGCCATACGCTTTCAGATGTAAGTAAAAATCACTGTACATTTTTAACTGTATAAAAAGTCTAGCCCAGCATCTCAATCCCTGCATAGTGGTCTACTGAAATTACACACATGTAAATAAGAGCTGATGTTATAACATGTCATGGAGGACAAAGCAGGACATGGAATAAAACGGAGAATTTGGCACCATCTAGTGGTTGGAAAGACAACGGCAGCAGCGCCATCTGAGCCTAACCTCAATACTCAGCCAAAAATACACACACACCAGGCTGCCAAAGCGCTCTAAGTGCAAACGAGATCTGACTTACATCAGGCACCGGAATACAGAGGAGTTGGCCACTACAATCTAGTATTTGCTGTGACATCCAGCTCTGTTTCATCCCACAATCTTTTCTCTACAGCAGGTAAATGACTAGAGGTTGGCTGCCATACGCTTTCAGATGTAAGTAAAAATCACTGTACATTTTTAACTGTATAAAAAGTCTAGCCCAGCATCTCAATCCCTGCATAGTGGTCTACTGAAATTACACACATGTAAATAAGAGCTGATGTTATAACATGTCATGGAGGACAAAGCAGGACATGGAATAAAACGGAGAATTTGGCACCATCTAGTGGTTGGAAAGACAACGGCAGCAGCGCCATCTGAGCCTAACCTCGATACTCAGCCAAAAATACACACACACCAGGCTGCCAAAGCGCTCTAAGTGCAAACGAGATCTGACTTACATCAGGCACCGGAATACAGAGGAGTTTTTAAAAATGCTAGTCACTAGTAGTTAAATATGTCAAAGAATTTGAATAAATAGAAGCTACTTTGCAGAATAGCAGGGGAGGATGAGACACCAGCAGATGGGGCTGGCAGCACTGACTGATTAAAATAACTCAAATCACCATCTTGTAAAATGGTAATGATTGTCAATTGCAACAGAGAGGCCCAGAGGTTATGATGAGCGCTTAAATACAGTGTTTATATCTTGCAGAGAAATGGAGGTGTTTAGTAATGACGTCTATGTGCAGGCCAAGCTGGAAGACTAATTCACCTCGGGTTCCCTCAGGAACTTCCTGCAGGCTTTAAGAATGGCAGTTTTGGATTTATGATTAATATAAGGTCTGTGGTTTGGAGACTTTCACATTTTATTATACAACATACACTACTGTTTAAACATTTGGAACTGGTAAGAAATTTTTTTTTTTTTTTTCAAATTAGTCTTTTATGCTCAGCATAAAAAATCAGTAATATTGTGAAATAATATTACAATTTAAAATAACTGTTTTCTATTTTAAAATTTAATTTATTCCTATGATGGCAAAGCTGAATATTCAGTATTCAGTGTCACATGAACCTTCAGAAATCATTCTAATATTCTAAATATGATGAATGATGTTTAAAACATGCTTTTTTTCAGGATTCAAAAGAACAGAATCTCTTTGAAATAGAAATCTTGTGTAACGTTATAAATGTCTTAACTGTCACTTATGGTCAATTTAATGCGTCCTTGCTCAGTAAAAATAATATTTTCTTCAAAAATGAAATCTTACGGACCTCAAACTTTTGAACAGCAGATTATGTTATAGCACACATACATTATTTTTCTCAAAAATCCAAAACTCATTCAAAATTTTAGAGAACACTCATTGCATGAAAATGGAAATTCTTCTCAGGGTTTTAGGATTAAACCCGAACAACTCTATTATGAATGATGAATTTTAATACACTATCCAAAAATGTTCAAATCTAATATGTTATATCATTAAAACATACTGTATTTTCTTTAATTTATCTGTACTGTGCACGTCGTATAACAGGAAGGCACTATCAATCCTTAATCCTTAAGGAACTGAAATGCTCAATAAACTGGTGTGAAGTCAGAGCAGCTGATATGAAATGCCCATTGAACTGTAGTGCAGGTGAAGAGTGTAGAGAGAACCTTTGCTATGTTCTCTCTTCAAACAACCACTTCTGGGAGGCCGAGTCGGAGCAGGGCCGGAGAGCGGGGCCAGGGTTCCCAGTGTCAGTCCGGGCTACTGCCTCAATGCACTTCTGTGTCTGAACATGGTAGAGAGAGCCGTCCTGCCAATGCAAAGATTATGAGAAGTGTTACACATCCAAGTTTAATACTTAAGGTCAGGGGTTTGATCAAATACTATATAGGCACTAGAACAGGAAGCTCAGTCAACCCCAACACCTCCTGCCGACTCTAAAACCCCAAAGAATCACGCTGACGTCACGCTACTCTTCAGGTGCTTGCTGTACCTGCAAAGAGTTCACACTAAGGCTTGCTTCTGAAATTTCACTGCAAGCCACACTGAAACCTCTTGCCATGCTGTGTGACTTTCTCAAGTAACACTTTAATGTGACATTTTCTTGGACCTTCGTCTGCTTCCAAGAGCACTTGATGTGCTGCAAAAGCGTGCATGTTAGTGTGTACAATTCTTGTCCTAACTAAATGCAAACCATTTGATGCTAGACCTGTCAATTTAAAGCTAATTTAAAAAAACGAATTATAATCTGATAACATTTTAAAATTTAAATACTAATGTCTGTTAATGATTTAATCAAATGCAACACAAATGTCTTAAAAATTATCTTAATGTGCAGGCACTTCTCAGCAAATACTGTTCAGTTTAGTGTCAGTAAGATTTTATTACGGGTTTTTGTCTCTTATGCAGCATTTATTAGAACAACAATGCAGTAAAAACAGTAATATTGTGAAACAATTTTTGGTAACACTTTCTATGAAGCCCGTATTTATAATACATTATAAGGGTATTCTTAAGGCATTATAATGAATGCATAATGCATTATAAAAAACCGTATAATATGTTATATCAACTCATGAATAATCATAACAACAGTTATAATACATCATAATACTTACGTATTTGTGGTTATAAGTTTAAGAGTATGATTATTTATAACACACAATGAACACCATATTAAATCTAATTCATTTACAGTATAATGGACTGTATCATATCTTGGCATTCTTTATTTAAGATCTGCACAGTATCTTACTACAGCTTGTGAGTGGTTAGATGTTGAGTGTTTCCTGTGGAGCTAATGTTAATTAATTGATGTGAGCTTTATACTCCAACTGAAAAAAATGCAATGTTTTATATGGTTACATTTTATTTTGATGGTCCCCTTAATCAATTGACTATAAGCAACTTTGCAACTACATGCCAACTAACTCTCATTAGAGTATTAGTATGCTCAAGAATGGCAGAATCTAGTAAGGTAGAATAAATTGACGTACTTGCAAAGACACTTATAATCAGTGTATCTGTTGGTTGACCATCAAAATAAAGTGTTAGCATATATTTACAGTAGCAGACATACTAATACTCTAATGACCGCTAGTTGATATGTAGTTGCAGAGTCACTTATCAACAGCTGTTTAAAGAGTACCATCAAATTAATCAAACTGATATTACAATAAAAATAGTTCAAAGCAAATGTGTCATATTACACATTCATCTGATCTGATATCTGATCTTATGGCTGTTTGAGAGAATTTTTTATTATTATTATTATTACTTATAAGTGGTCTTTGACCGCTTTAAGTAAAGTAGCATAAGAAAAATGGCAAGATATGAGACTTATAATACATTATAACTATGAGAAATATAAAGCATTGTAAAAGTGGATGCAACGTGTTCATTGTGTTATAAATCATCATACTCTTAAAAGCTATAACCACAAATAAGTAAATATTATAATATATTAAAACTGTTCTTATGAATATTCATGAGATGATACAACATATTATAAGGTTTTTTATAATGCATTATGCATTCATTATAATGCCTTTAGAATACCCTTATAATGTATTATAAATACGGGCTTCATAGAAAGTGTTACCCATTTTTTTAAATACATTTTAATATACTTCAAAATATAATTTATTCATGTGATGGCAAAGCGGAATTTTCAGCATCATTACTCCAGTCTTCAGTGTCTTCTGAAATCATTCTAATATGCGGATTTGCTGCTCAAGAAACATTTCTTATTATTATCAATGTTGAAAACAGTTGTGCTCCTTAAAATTTTTGTGGAACCCGATATGCATATTTTAGGATTCTTTAATGAATACAAAATTCAAAAGAACTGCATTTATTTCAAATAGAAATCATTTGTAATATTAACCAAATGTCTTTACTGTTACTTTTGATCAATTGAATGAGCCCTTGCTGAATAAAGCTTTTAATTTCTTTCAACAAAAATCGTATTAATCCCAAACCTTTGAACAATAGCATGTATATGATTATTTGAAATTAATAAATGCAATTAATTTGAATAAAATGTATTATTTATAAAAAGAAATATAATAAATATAATAAATATGAAAATTTATAAAAAGCATCGTGCTATGATCTCCGACGGGCGGTAAGAGCCGCCAAACTCCGATACAGGGAACGAATAGAGTCTCATTTTCAGCTCAATGACTCTCGACGCATGTGGCAGGGACTGAGAACCATCTGCAGCGAGCGATCAAATCTGCAAAAAAAAATGTGTGGAGGGAATTTTGCTGAAATATTGGTAGCTCTTTCTACAGCTGCTTTGAATGCAATCGAGGCAGCGCGACTCTGCCGATCAGCACGTCAGGAAGCTGCAGACAGAGCAGCGATAATCATGTAATCACTGTGTCAGAGGACGAGGTTCGGAGGGCCCTAAAGCGAGTGAAGGTCAGGAAAGCAGCAGGTCCTGATGGGATTTCTGGGCGTGTTCTGAGGTCCTGTGCTGATCAGCTCGCTGGTTTGTTTACATCCATCTTTAATGAGTCCCTTGCTACCTCGGTGGTTCCCACCCCCTTTAAAAAATCTGTCATCATCCCTGTGCCTAAGAACAATAACCTCTCTTGCCTGAATGACTATCGTCCAGTTGCCCTCACGTCAATAGCCATGAAGGTCTTTGAGAAACTTATAAAGAACAACATTTGCTCCTCCATCCCTGATACTTTGGACCCTCTTCAGTTTGCCTATCGCCCCAACAGATCTACTGAAGATGCCATCTCTCATGTCCTGCACTCTTCCCTCATGCACATTGACAGCAGCAATAGGAATTATGTAAGGCTGCTGTTCATCGACTATAGCTCAGCTTTCAATACTATAGTCCCCATCAAGCTAGCTTCTAAACTCATG
>NW_015505744.1:294427-296935 GCF_001515645.1 Sinocyclocheilus grahami | reverse complement strand
TGTTTAAAGGGTACCATCAAAATAATCAAACTGATATTACAACAAAAATAGTTCAAAGCAAATGTGTCATATTACACATTCATCTGATCTGATATCTGATCTTATGGCTGTTTGAGAGAATTTTTTATTATTATTATTATTACTTATAAGTGGTCTTTGACCGCTTTAAGTAAAGTAGCATAAGAAAAATGGCAAGATATGAGACTTATAATACATTATAACTATGAGAAATATAAAGCATTGTAAAAGTGGATGCAACGTGTTCATTGTGTTATAAATCATCATACTCTTAAAAGCTATAACCACAAATAAGTAAATATTATAATATATTAAAACTGTTCTTATGAATATTCATGAGATGATACAACATATTATAAGGTTTTTTATAATGCATTATGCATTCATTATAATGCCTTTAGAATACCCTTATAATGTATTATAAATACGGGCTTCATAGAAAGTGTTACCCATTTTTTTAAATACATTTTAATATACTTCAAAATATAATTTATTCATGTGATGGCAAAGCGGAATTTTCAGCATCATTACTCCAGTCTTCAGTGTCTTCTGAAATCATTCTAATATGCGGATTTGCTGCTCAAGAAACATTTCTTATTATTATCAATGTTGAAAACAGTTGTGCTCCTTAAAATTTTTGTGGAACCCGATATGCATATTTTAGGATTCTTTAATGAATACAAAATTCAAAAGAACTGCATTTATTTCAAATAGAAATCATTTGTAATATTAACCAAATGTCTTTACTGTTACTTTTGATCAATTGAATGAGCCCTTGCTGAATAAAGCTTTTAATTTCTTTCAACAAAAATCGTATTAATCCCAAACCTTTGAACAATAGCATGTATATGATTATTTGAAATTAATAAATGCAATTAATTTGAATAAAATGTATTATTTATAAAAAGAAATATAATAAATATAATAAATATGAAAATTTATAAAAAGCATCGTGCTATGATCTCCGACGGGCGGTAAGAGCCGCCAAACTCCGATACAGGGAACGAATAGAGTCTCATTTTCAGCTCAATGACTCTCGACGCATGTGGCAGGGACTGAGAACCATCTGCAGCTGTGAGAGCAGACCCGTTGCTGGCTGACGAGTTAAACTCTTTCTACAGCCGCTTTGAATGCAATCGAGGCAGCGCGACTCTGCCGATCAGCACGTCAGGAAGCTGCAGACAGAGCAGCGATAATCATGTAATCACTGTGTCAGAGGACGAGGTTCGGAGGGCCCTAAAGCGAGTGAAGGTCAGGAAAGCAGCAGGTCCTGATGGGATTTCTGGGCGTGTTCTGAGGTCCTGTGCTGATCAGCTCGCTGGTTTGTTTACATCCATCTTTAATGAGTCCCTTGCTACCTCGGTGGTTCCCACCCCCTTTAAAAAATCTGTCATCATCCCTGTGCCTAAGAACAATAACCTCTCTTGCCTGAATGACTATCGTCCAGTTGCCCTCACGTCAATAGCCATGAAGGTCTTTGAGAAACTTATAAAGAACAACATTTGCTCCTCCATCCCTGATACTTTGGACCCTCTTCAGTTTGCCTATCGCCCCAACAGATCTACTGAAGATGCCATCTCTCATGTCCTGCACTCTTCCCTCATGCACATTGACAGCAGCAATAGGAATTATGTAAGGCTGCTGTTCATCGACTATAGCTCAGCTTTCAATACTATAGTCCCCATCAAGCTAGCTTCTAAACTCTTGGACCTTGGCCTGAATTCTTCACTCTCCAACTGGATTCTAGATTTCCTCACTGGTAGACCTCAAGTGGTGAAAGTAGGCCAGTTCACCTCGAACTCCATCACCCTGAACGTGGGAGCACCACACGGCTGTGTCCTGAGTCCCCTGCTCTACTCTCTCTACACACATGACTGCGTGTCTTCCCACAGCTCCACATCTATAATCAAATTTGCTGATGATACTGTGGTTCTGGGCCTCAGTTCCAACAACAATGAGGCTGCATACTTGCATGAGGTAGAGAAACTCACATCATGGTGCCAGGACAATTGTCTCTCTATGAATGTGAGTAAAACTAAAGAGCTGATTGTGGACTTCAGGAAGAGACAGCAGCGGCCCTATACTCCTCTTATGATCAGTGGGACCCCAGTGGAGAGAGTGAGCAGCTTCAAGTACCTTGGTGTAAACATCTCCAAGGACCTGACTTGGACTTCACACATCCAAACTCAAGTTAATAAAGCCAGGCAAAGACTGTACCATCTGCGACAGCTGAGAAAATTCAGGGTTTTGCCAGCAATCCTGAAAACTTTCTATTCAGGGGCCATAGAAAGTGTATTGACTCAGTGTATCTCAGTGTGATATGGGAACAGTTCCAGTCAAGACTGCAAATCCCTGCAGAGAGTTGTGCGCTTAGCTGAGCGCTTCTCAGGGTCTGCTCTCCCCTCTCTACAGGACATCTACCTCAAACGCTGCAAAAGCAGAGCTGTTAAAATCATCAAGGACTCCAACCACCCTGGTAACTGTCTTTTC
>NW_015505744.1:260383-294358 GCF_001515645.1 Sinocyclocheilus grahami | reverse complement strand
CTAAACTCAAACTCAGTCTCTTAACACCAACATGACTTCACTTAATTATCAGTAAGACACTTAATATACTGACATTGTCACTTGCACACAGCAATCTCTGTTATATTTTATTTATTTACATTTTTTTACCCCTATTGCTGCTATGTAACTACCCTGTACAACCTGTTTGCACATTCTTCTCTTGTACATTCCTGCTCATATAAATATTTATTAAGTCTACAGTATACTGTCCTGCGCATTTTTATTATTTTTTTCATCTTACTTTTTTCATACCTATTTTTATATTTAATTTTCTTGTGTTTGTATTCTTTAATAATTGCACTGTCCATGGAGCGGACCTGACTTACATTTCACTGCTGGTCATATATTTTCTATATAACCATGTATGTGACAAATAAAAATCTTGAATCTTGAATCTTGAAAATTCAATTTGCATACAATCATACATCTGCATACAATCAGTTTGTACTGACATGATTACTGATCTCACCTCTCTGAATAGAAACTTCTGGTCTTCAGGCACAGCTTCCCTGGGTTTACTGCAGTGATGCATGGTAAGGAATGTGGAGACAGGATCAGCCACGACGCAGCCTGCAGGCTCCCTCGTGTTATAACGGATCTCTTGGAGTGTGGAGTACTCAAAGAACTGTCACAAAAAGAGAAAGGAAGATAAATACACACAAGAAGCTCAATACATCATATTAAATATTACGGTACTCTCATTATAGCGACATTTTGTGAGCAAAAAAGGCCCATTGTCTATTGTGAAGAATAGTGTAGTGATAAATGGAAAAAACACACAGATTCCTATTGCAATGATTGGATTTCGCCCGTAAAATTTCACTGCGCATTACTTGACCTTCATATAATGTCTAAAATATTAATTCACACAATTTGAGATGGATTCTTTTACTGCAAAAAAGTGAACCACAAATAATTTCCAAAAGACAACACATTTAATACGCAATATTGCTATAATTGCTGATAAATTCTAACATTCTGTCAGTCTTTAGTATAGGGTCTCAGACACATCACCCTTCAGCAAGTGACATGATTCTGTGATATTAGTTGGTGGCATTTCATTCTGTAAAATTCAGAAAATTGTATGTCATAATCGTATATCACGCAAATTATCAAGCTATAATTCAATAAAGTTGCCTGATCTAAACCAGAACATATTTCTGAAGGTCTGCTATAACGTTTAATATAAATACTTTCTTAAATTACAACATAAGCATCTTTTTTAAAGTCTCAAACAGGATTGACCCACATGTACCAAACCAGATAGAAACAGAAGAGCATTTCTCTTGTATTCACAGAGAGAATCCATTAGAAGAGTGTTGTTGTGCTGTACATATGGCTGATATTGTGCGCTGATGAGTCTCCAGGGCTCATCTGCTTCCCCACAGAGAGGGAGGAGTCGAATAAAGTCACGCCGCTGTGGCAGGTGGCTGGAGTCGCTTTAAAAACAAGCGTGCTGTGGAGTACACAACACACTATTTTCTGTGCCGTCTTAATAACACATTAGAAGTGTGAGACACACTTTGATGTATATTCCTGAGGATGCATTACAATCTCTGTGTATTGTGCGGCAGTGAACACTAATTGGAGCAGTGTGGCTGACTGTCGTTACAGTTGAGAAAATTAAAGTTACCTGGTTTTGTCCCATGCCGTGACAAGGGTAAAGAATGACCTGGTGACCGGCCATATTGTGATCATCAGGTGGGTTGTAGTCAAAGCAGTAGTTGGCCATTCCTTTATTCTTCAGCTACAATTGAAAAGAGACAAAGAAACATTCAAAAAACAGGGTCCAAAAATCTATTTTTTCTTATTTAAAGGGATAGTTCACACCAAAATGAAAATTGTCATCATTTACTCACCCTCATGTTGTTCCAAAATCATAAGAAATTTGTTCATCTTCATTTGTGTTCCTAAGATATTTTTAATTTGCTGTCCCTCCACTGAAAATCTGTTCACCCAAATTTCTGACTCTTCAATTTTTATAATGTTAATAAAAGCAATTAAATCTGTTCATCACATCTTATGTTTTTTTTATGGTTTTTAAACGACATGAGGGCGATGAAATGATGACAGAATTTTCATTTTAGGGTAAACTAACCATTTAATAAAACATTTTTAATCAGAAATTACATCATCAGTGTAATATGAGTAAAAAGAAAACTAGGTTACACTTTATTTTGAGGTGTCCTTGTTACAGTGTAATTATACATTTAAGTACTGAGTAATACCAATTAACTACATGTACTTACTACATGGTTAGGGTTAGGATGAGGGTTTGGCTGAGTGTTACTTGCATGTAATTATGCATAATTTATTGGTATTACAATAATAAGTACATGTAAAGTGTAATAACGACACCTTAAAATAAAGTATTACCGAAAATTACATAGACATTAATATTTCTTTTAAGTATTTCCTTTTCATTTGAAATCATAATATGTTTGTTCTGAACTTCTAAAAATCTGAAAACATTGTTTAGGTCAACCTTTAAACGAAACAGTCTCAGATTTTGTCTACACTATGCCACTCGCTTGCAGTGCAGCTTTGTAGATTACAAAGCAACTGACCTCATTTCATCATGTCACACTATGCTTGCAGTGTAAACTCTGAACCAAACCAACCTGCTAACTGCTGTGGGAAATAGCATTTTAACTTCTTCATCTCTGCTGCTACAAAGATGAGCGTGTAAACATAAGAAGTTTGTCTCTCCTCACCATGCCAAACATTCCAGGCCTGTCCTCTGGGACTTGAATGTCAGGGTAGATGTTCTCCAAGAACCACTTAAAATCTTTACAGCCAAGATGCATTCGGAGTTTCCGTCTGTCCATCACATCACCATATGCTTCCTGAAACAAGCGTTAAAAAATGATGGATCCTTTTGAAGATATTTTACTACATTCAGTTTTTTTTTTTAATGAATCACAATTACTTCATAAGTGTTGGTAAAATAGGGTATAAGTTAATAATTGTTCTAAAATAGCATAAGGTATATACATGAAACATTATACATACAGTATACATTATAAAAAATCTACATTAAGATAAAACACCAGATATAATAGATAAATAAACTAACCAACTGTAAGTTTAAGTCCTTAAAGTGTAAGGCAAGTTATTAAATAATTAATATACTGCAGATTTGCATTTCCTATGTGCTTTGATGCAGTTTGAGGTTTATATTTATGCATATTTATTATGCATGTACAAATAAGTTATTATTTGCACATTTTTAAAAGAGAATATTTATTTTCGTAAACTGCGACTTTTTTAATTCTATCATTTTTCAGAGGTATGTAAACAACAGCAGGCACTTTTATGTCACCAACATGCTGAATTGTATATTGCTTGTTTGACACATATTTTATTGTTTGACAGCTGTGGTTCTGCAAAGAAACAATTGAAAAGAGACAAAGAAACATTCAAAAAACGGGGTCCAAAAGTCTATTTTTTCTTATTTAAAGGGATAGTTCACACCAAAATGAAAATTGTCATCATTTACTCACCACTCATGTTGTTCCATAATCATAAGAAATGTGTTCATCTTCATTTGTGTTCCTAAGATATTTTAATGTGCTGTCCCTCCACTGAAAATCTGTTCACCCAAATTTCTGACTCTTCAATGTTTATAATATGTTAATTAAAGCAATTAAATCTGTTCATCACATCTTATGGTTTTTTATGGTATTTAAACGACATGAGGGCGATGAAATGATGACAGAATTTTCATTTTAGGGTAAACTAACCATTTAATAAAACATTTTTAATCAGAAATTACATTATCAGCATAATATGAGTAAAACTTTTTAAAAGAAAATGGTTAGGGTTAGGATGAGGGTTTGGCTGATTGTTACTTGCATGTAATTATGCATAATTTATTAGTATTACAGTAATAAGTACATGTAACGTGTAATAAAGTCACCTTAAAATAAAGTATAACCGAAAATTATAGACATTAATATTTCTTTTAAGTATTTCCTTTTAATTTAAAATCATAATATGTTTGTTCTGAACTTCTAAAAATCTGAAAACATTGTTTAGGTCAACCTTTAAACGAAACAGTCTCAGATTTTGTCTACACTATGCCACTCGCTTGCAGTGCAGCTTTGTAGATTACAAAGCAACTGACCTCATTTCATCATGTCAGCATTTGTGTTACTAAAATAAAATATGAGTTATTTCTGAGAAACTACAGGCAATATTTTCTTTATAAACAACCATACATTCTAAAATGGAACTTTACATAGACATCTTTTACACAGACACAGTTGGCTGCTTCAGTCATCTGCATTCAGAGTTTATATTTTTGATAAATTTTTCTGTCTGTTGTGACAGACAAATATTCAGCCCCAATGTGAATAGAAAGTAATGTGAATTCCCTGTGGGAATCCATCAAGAATAGGCAATAATAATTCTTGCCTTAGTAAACACCACATGAACAGACTGTTTACAATACTCTCTCTTCATACTAAATCAACTGTTTTCAAAAAACCAAACATCTAATCAGATTTTGTCATCTTGTTTTATAAGCATTCTGGTGCAATTACCCTACAGCGGTACACAGCATATTGTTACATGCTACAACATCCTGTCTCAAAATAATGTTGTAACCCCATCTCAACAAACAAGACTGATAAAGGCCAAGTTCCTGTGTATGTTTGTGGTTGTGGTATCTCTTCATAACTGCCCATCAGACAAGAATTACTGGTGAGTGATGGTCCACACTTATGAGGAACATCTGCTGGAGGTAAAGCTCTGGCGAAGAGTTTCATCAGATCTGCAGTAAGATGAATGACAAGAAGTGCACTTCTAATGAACTAACTTGATAGCGAATCATCAATAATGTACGGCCCCACTGTGAATGCCAGTCGGGTGGCACAACATCACACCCATTGATGATCGGTCTGTGATCAGGCTTCAGTCTCAACAAAGTCCAGCTACACGCTGAATCAAGCGGCTGTCAAATTAAGCTTTCTGATCATTGAGATCCATCACAGAGCCTCGTTTTGGACTCTGTGGCATAACCGACAGAGATTTTGGCCATAAATAAAATATGCCGCGAGACTCGGACGGTGAAAGAGAGAGCGATCCTCTTACGAATTTGCGTGGAAGCAGAGTATGAAGGTTGTCAAACCTGATCCACGTTGCCAAGGCTAGTGTTTGCCTGTGGTTTATACCCAAAGAGAGAGAGAGCCTTATCTGCTGGCATCACATCAGATAGATTTCGAGTTAGCGGTGCCAACCTGGCAGCATCTCCAAAGTTCAGAGAGAAAAGAGTTACCCGATCTGTCACCAAGAGCACCTCTCTCTTTAACTACAGGGCTCGGTGGGGACAAACATAACTAAATGACAAACATGGCTGAAAGAGGTGACACAATTCACACAAAACACAGAGAGGACCTGAGGAGTTTCAGCTCACCTGCTAAATGTCATTCATTTAGAGCATATCAACAGATTCTGTGAAAGTAGGTGAGGATATATCTAGATTCTTGCAAAGAAAATGTGCGTCTTTCACAAGGGCTATGTAAGATAGACAGTGTGATAAACGTATTCTTTGAAAACAAGCAGACAAGAAAACAAAGGCAGAGTTATGCAACAGACCGCACAAGTAGGCGTACCAGACGAGCATGAGGGCTGCGATGGTAATACATTTCTTTGTATTCGTCCATCCAGACTTCTGCCGCCCGCACGCTGTTGGCCAAGGCCTTGTTTCTCGAGTATGGCGCTTTCTTCGGAAAGACGTGACCCACGTGAGAGCAAGGATGGATTTCCAGACTCCCTCCACACTGCCAGATCTGAAAAACACCAAGTCAGGAAATAGATTAGCCATCCGTAACAATACATAATATGACAATTCCCCAGGTGTATATTTCCTTGTACAGACCCATTTATACTTTGTGAGAAAAATATTGTGATATTATAATTAAAATAAATAATGACATAAATGGCTTTTTGTTTGGTCATTATTCTAAAGCTAAAGCAAATTATTCTTAAAATATAATCAGGAAAATATTTACTTTGTTTGAATTTTTCTGTGTATCTTTTTGTGCCAATTATTAGGCTATAGATAGATATATAATGCTGAAGATAAACATTTTTCATTTAATTAGACATTTATTTGTATAGCATTTAAATAATAAGAGTAAATATTGCTCCAAAGCCGCTTTAAAGACAAAACTGCCATAATATCCTCAGTAAGCAAGCTTAAGGTCATTACTGACCTTTGTATATTTGACCTATGCAGATTTGGTTTAGATTTTTTACTGTTTAAAACTATGAAACATCATGATTAATTCAACCAGAACAAGAACATTAAACAGTAGTAATATCAAATTTGGTTATTGTGCTAAATTATTACAATTTATACATTAAAGGCACAATATGTAATTTTCGCTGCTGGAGGACAGCAAATAAACAAAGAGACAAAGGCTAGTTTGATGACGTCGTGACTGAGTGGGGAATCATGGGAGTTGTGGTCTTCATCCCCACAGCCGAAGCAATCCGATGGGACTCGGGCAGAAATCATGTTCATGGATGAGCTAATAATTTATTATGTAGTAGAATGAAGCAGGGTGAGGCTGAAAGCCGTCGAAGCGAAGCGAGACCGCTGAACGAGCGTGACACACGGCTTGAAAGCAGCGTAGCTTTTATTATGCCACAGTCGACCGCTTCTGCTCCTTCCGGTCGTGCATATGTGAGGAAAAAGCAAGCTGCGCTGTTTTATCATACTAGATACATTTGAAAGTTCTGTTAAAATGCTACTCTGTGTGGTCGTCACCGGTCTATTAAAATGCACAACATATTAAAGCGTATTTGGTGTTTCCATGTTTTCAATAAAACAAAACCGGAAATCGAGGTGTTATGACGTCATTGGCAGGCGACACAATGACACTATGGACACGGTCCGTGTCACTAGTTAAAATGGCTTATTTCTCTGGATTTAAACATTCTTCGAAACATTTGGGATAATGTAAAGTATACAAGTCAGCAAAATATATAACACTGTTCTAGTGGTTTTTGGATATTTTAATAAAAAAATCTTACATATTGTGCCTTTAAATAGTAACTTATTTAATTGATATCTTAAGTTAAAGGAATAGTTCACCCAAAATGAAAATGTTGTCATCTTTTGCTCACCCTCATGTTGTTGCATACCTGTATAAGTTTGTCACCCTCATGTTGAACACAAAAGAAGATATTTTAAATAATTCTAAAGAACCTAACAGTTGTTGGTTCCCATTGACTTCCATAGTAGGGAAAGAAATACTATGGAGGTCAATGGGCACCATCAACTGTTTGATTACCGGCATTCTTCAAAATATCTTCTTTTATGTACAACATAAGAAAGAAACGTATACAGGTTTGGAACAACATGAGGGTGACAAACTGATGACAACATTTTCATTTTTGGGTGAACTATTCCTTTAACATGCTAACTTTCACAGCTGTAAAAGTTCCTGCCCATAGACAGATGCAGACAATAAATAGGCTGGTCTGTCATATTGCATTTACAGAGCAGCTGTCTGGTCTTTGTGACGTTCCTTGCTGAAATCTGATTAAAAACGCAGCTCCTGGCATTCAAGGCACTCAAAACACAAATGAACTATTGCTGTCTTTGTAACAGTGTTGGAATCCTTCAGGGGATGAGCTGAGTAATCAGAGGAATAATGAGTAAGTAAATGCTGCATAAACATTTAAGGTCGCTTTAGTCATCATGCTAGCTGGCAGACACTTAATAAAGACGCTGACTGAACTCTTAACCTTGTATGACTCATCGCACCGTTTTCAAACTAGGATTGTGACCATCTGTCCAAAGGCTTTCTCCCCTCAGGAAAACAAAACTTGGAGAGAAACGAGAGGAACATTTTTACAGAAAAGTTCAACAAAATGCACTTACTCTGAATGAGAACTCCAGGTTCTCTCCACCCCACACCTCCATTCCTGTGTCATATGTGCCCAGGTAATGGAAGTACTTCTTATTGACTGCAAACAAACCCCCAGCCATTGTAGGAGACCTGGATCAAAGCAACAGACAGCAATATTTCTGTGCTTCTAACTTAAAGTAACTTCCAGGAAAAGCATAAAGTAGGGTGACCATACATTCTGTTATTCCCAGACATGTCATATGTCCGGCATTTGGCCTTATACATTATATGTACACATATTTGCATTGCTATGACCGTTCTCTATAGATTCCACCTTCTTGCACACGACTGGTCAATGATGTACAATGCCTGCACACTATTGGTCAAACTACTTTTCAGTCATTAACTTTAGCAAGTATGAAAACAGTTTTTTTTTTTTAAACAGTCGAAAATCTGACATCTTAGGCAATTCTCATCCAGGACATGTCTGGGAAAATAGGGACATATGGTCATCCTACATAAATGCATGGTTTACTGTTGGTTTATTGTGTTTATTTGCATGAACATATTTCATTTTGGAGGAAAAACATTAAAATACGGTCACCTAAATGGTTCTGTTTCCTGAAATATGGTCATAAAGATCACAAAAAACTTGGTCTGCTCTGCTGAATGCTTTTGAGCTCTTTTTACGTGTAGAAAGAATTCTCATGATTCAGTAAATGCTCAAATTCTACTGACATATCAACCAAATCTCAGACTGAACATGTCAGTGTCATGCTGCATTGTTTTTAAACTGGAATGAGACCAAGAATTTAATTTCCCTTAGTATTTCCAATTGTTTTCCATTTGGTGCATCCATGAAGCACAGACCTGATGACATCAGTGGCAGAACTTCTCCGTTTCTGTTCATGTTCTGGGACAGTGTGCCACGTGAACACCAATCGCCAATCAAATCCTCCGATCTGAGGTTCTCCAGGGTTGCCCAGGTACTGGAAGGTGTTCCAGTCGATAACATCAATCACTGGACACACCACAGCCGAAGGCTCATCCTTTATTCTACAGGATTTTAAAAAATGAGAGATAAATATGAATTCCTTACAAAACAAACAGTGATGTGGCATGTAGCTTAGGTGTGACCTGAAAAAGCATGCACATTTTGTAATCCAAAAAAAGCAAATTTATATACAAATTTATGAAAATAATGCATGTTTTAGGTTGGTAGAGGGTAGTTTATCAGTCTCACCTCTGGAGTAAAGGCTCCAACCAGCCTTCATGACACTCACAGTGGCAATCGAGGAAGGTCAGCACTTCTCCTGTGGCAATGGACGCCCCTAGGAGCCGCGCTCGCACCAAACCCTCTCTCTTCCTTGCACGGATCAGACGCACCTTTTTGAGATTGGCGATGTAGTTTTCTAGAGGTTCTTTTAAATGATCTGTGGGTCAAATTCATGAGTAGTGCTCAGTAACAGCTGCAGGCCTAGAGGGAACCAGAACTTAGGACAGAAATAAAGTATGCTAATTAGCTGTATTAAGGAACAACTTGCTGTTTCACCACAGGGTGGAGCTGAGACCATGTTATTGCTGTGGTATTTTATTGATAAGAATCTGTTTTCAAACCTTGATTAATAGTTGTATTTGATGATTGATGATGAAATTAACACAAAATGATTTTTGTGTTTAAGGTATTTATTTATGTCTCTTCTGCTCATCAAGGCTGTATTTATTTGATCAAAAACACAGAAAAAATGTATATTGTGAAATATTATTGCAATTTCTAATATTTGTTTCCTGTTTTAATATACTTTAAAATACAATTTATTCCTGTGACGCAGCACTGAATTTTCATCAGCCATTACTCCAGACTCCAGTGTCACATGATCCTTCAGAAATCATTCTAATATGCTGATTTATTATCATTGTTGAAACTGCTTAATATTTTTTGGAACCTGTGATACTTTATTCTTTGATGAATAAAACGTTTTAAAAAAACAGCATTTATTCAAAATAGAAATCTTTTCTAACAATATAAGTTTTTACTATCAGTTTTTATCCATTTAACTCATCCTTGCTGAATAAAAGTATTAATTTATTTTAAAAGAAAGAAAAAAGAAAGAAAAAAATGACTGACCCCAAACTTTTGAATAGTAGTGTATGTTGTAACACAACATTTTCTATTTTGAATAAACTGTTCTTTTTAACTTTTTTATTTATCAAAGAATCCTGAAAGTAGTATGACAGGTCCCCCAAAAATATTGAGCAGCACAACTGTTTCCAACATTGATTATAAATCAGCACATTAGAATGATTTCTGAAGGATCCTGTGATACTGAAGACTGGAGAATGATGCTGAAAATTCAGCTTTGATCACAGAAATCATTTATATTTTAAAGTATATTAAAATAGAAAACTTATTTTAAATCACAACAATATTTCACAAAAATAGTTTTACAGCCTTGATGAGCATGAGAGCATGCTTCTTTAAAAAAACATAAAACATCTTACTGATCCCAAATTTTGAATGGCAGTGTGTGTATGTATATGTATATATATATATACAGTGGGTACGGAAAGTATTCAGACCCCCTTACATTTTTCACTCTTTGTTATATTGCAGCCATTTGCTAAAATCATTTAAGCTAATTTTTTTTCCTCATTAATGTACACACAGCACCCCATATTGACAGAAAAACACAGAATTGTTGACATTTTTGCAGATTTATTAAAAAAGAAAAACTGAAATATCACATGGTCCTAAGTATTCAGACCCTTTGCTCAGTATTTAGTAGAAGCACCCTTTTGATCTAATACAGCCATGAGTCTTTTTGGGAAAGATGCAACAAGTTTTTCACACCTGGATTTGGGGATCCTCTGCCATTCCTCCTTGCAGATCCTCTCCAGTTCTGTCAGGTTGGATGGTAAACAGTGGATGGTAAAAAATGATCCGTTAGAGCTGGATATCTGAGAAACATCAAACAAACTTTAAACAGTCCTGTGCAACATGGGCACTTACAGTGGATTCCATCTTTCAGGCAGCCTGCGGTGTAATGATATCCTATCACTCACATAAGTGTTTATCTGATGTTTTTTGATGCTCTCCTCCTCCTCTCGCTTCTCTTCTTCAGTCAGGTCCAGTTTAACAGCTCTACCCATCTCTCCCAACGCATTTATGTCTAGAGGAGGCTTCTCGTAAACAGGTTTCTTCAGTAATTCCTCGTCCACATTTTTGGGCTCCTCGACTGGAACTTCTCTTCGACTCGCCAGCCCGACATCACTGTGTGTGTTCCTATGAAACACTAAATATCCGACTACAAACGCCCCGAGAATGTACAGAATGAACTTGGGCCGACTCCGTCTGCCACATATTGCCATAATGTGTCCTTCTTGTCCGCCCTGGTTTCCTCAAACTGCTTGTCATCTAAAGTTCAATCATAAAAAGTTCGAAAAAAATTCGTCAAGGTAAGAAGATCTCGTTTTCAAAGTGCCAGATTTCATTTTATGGTCGACTAGAGTGAAGGGGAAGTTATCCAAGCAAACCGAAAGTTGGTCATTTAATCTGTGGTTGAAACCAACTGTTGAGGTGTGACTGACATGAACGGCGAGCAGAGCCGGTTGCAGACGGGGAGGAGTTGAAATCACATCCGTTAATGCGGACACTTTCCATGCGTTCGACATTAAACACACGACGCAGTTTACATTGTAAGCATTCATTTTGCCATTAATTGTAATAATCCAGTGAGATTTTTGTTTGCACAAGGAGTCTGACAGCAGCCAGTGCTCCACACAGAGATCTGATCTGATCATCATCATCATCAGAACAAACTGAGACGTCAAGATGCTTCAAGAAACCTACCTGCAAAGCTACAGTACTGTTAAAAGTTTTAGGCACTTGTGTAAAAATGCTGTAAAATGAGGATGCTGTCAAAATAATGTCATAAATAGATTTTCTTTATCAGTTAACTTCTATTAACTCAATTAAATCAACATTTGGTGTGACCATCCTTTGCGTTTAAAGCAGCGTTTGCCCTACATAGTTTGTCAGGTAGCTTTGCAGGTTTCTTGAAGCATCTTGACGTCTCAGTTTGTTCTGATGATGATGATGATCAGATCAGATCTCTGTGTGGAGCACTGGCTGTTGACAGACAAAAATCTCACTGGATTATTATAATTAATGGCAAAATGAATGTTTGGAAATGTAAACTGATATTTCATACTGACACACTACAGCAAGATATAGAAATAACTGACTTAAAACCATTTTTAGCTGGTGAAAATACTAGAGATCTAATAATTTTGGCCGCCACAGTATGGTATTTGTCAAAATCACAGTTTAAATGATTGTAAATGAAAAGTATAAGAGGTCGTAAGGAAACCATGTGAAATGATCCGTAATTTTCTATTGTTTTGTGATCAGGTCTAATATTTAACTCTAATCGTAACAAACAGAAACATAACAGCGGGTTTTTCTGCACAATTGTTGACCGTACACTCTTAAAAATAAAGGTGCTTCATGATGCCATAGAAGAACCTTTTTGTCTAAATGGTTCCATAAAGAACCTTTAACATCTGAAGAACCTTTCTGTTTCACAAAAGGTTCTTTGTGGCGAAATAAGGTTCTTCAGATTATAAAAAGGTAAGAAAGAGATGGTTCTTTAAAGAACCTTTGACTGAATGGTTCTTTGTGGAACCAAAAATGGTTCTTCTATGGCATCGCTTGAAGAACCTTTTGAAGCACCTTTATTTTTAAGAGTGTAGTTCCGAGTTAGTGCCTTGGAAGCCTAAATGTGTTAAAATTGTGCATCCCGATGCTGTTTGATGAGTTACAAAACATATACATCCACATAGGCTATGCATAATCTAAAAGATGTGCATTTTACATCAACCTCCAATAAACTAGTAATCCATAAACAAGACCATTGCATCTGATATTTGAATAATCTTGTGAAAAACCTGAAAATAGCGGATGAAATTTGAGATCAAATCAATTTTGTTTCTGACTCCTCTTTGACAACAAGATGGTCATTGAAGGTGTTTCTTTGACTCTGTTTAATATCTATAGGTTTTAATGCTTTCACTTTTGCTTTCAAAGTAAAAAGACATCGGAAAAACACTTTTTCTTTCTTTGGTTAATATTTTTTGTTATCAAATGTTTTATCCCTGTTGTCAGTGCCCCCAGTAGTAATCCCTGGAAGAGAACAATTCAGTGAATACATAAATATACGTTTTTAAATACATTCACCCCAACATTTACTGGTTTTGAGCCAGCCATACAGTGGCACGTCCTGCAGGTCTGAGCACTGAGCAGGGCTGTAGATTGATGTAGAGAGGGATTTGCGTGATCAGATTAGCAGGCTTGTTTGTCAAATAAGGCCAGCAGAACTGGAAGAGGCATAAAGAAAGAAATCCAGGTCAAATCACAGAGAGTCTTAGGGGTCACACACTGTGACAGAGCGCTAATCCAAATCCATTTAGTTCATGTCCGCTTTATAAACACCATTATGCCAAGATATACAAGTCTATCTATAATATGTGAAATCGTGTATGATTTAAATAATAATGACTCATTCACATTTCACAACCAGCCTAACTTTTTAATAGTTCATCTTGACAATAGAGCAACACACTTCTTTTTCACTATTTGAAGTTTTTATGTAGATAAATAGATAGATAGATAGATAGATAGATGATAAATAGAGAGACATATTATATATAGAACTATATACTGTATGTATATATAGTTCTGTAAAGCCAATATTTGTTGTGTACACAACTTCAGTTGTGTAGATGTACACTGTAAATGTGTAATGTTAATATACCAACCTATTGAAGTACTGAAATCTGTTTTGTACCTTTGTAATACACTGATAACCACCAAATGCAGGTGGTGATGAGAAAGTCACACGATGAACCAAAGCCCATCACAAGCAGCTTTTAAATAATAACATATATAGAAGGTGCACAGTGTCAAACATCAAATTTGAAATGTAACGCAGGGAATTCTGGGAATGTCAATTTACGGTTATTCACTGTAAATTATACGGTCTTTCACTTCCAAAAACAGTATACTACCATAAAATTAATGTCCAATACATGTAATGTCCAATACAGTTTTTCACCATATATAGTAGGGGAATTGACCGTTAACCATTTAACATGTTTTTACTGTAGCATTTTTAGTCTTTTACCGTTAAATTCACAGTAATTTTTTACAGTGTACTATTCAGTCATACTGTATAGTGTATATCTGTTAAGACATCACTTTTCTCACAATTTCTGCCATATTACACAATTTTGTCTCTTTTAAATGGATTTGAACGTGTTTGCATTAAATTATTGAAAGTTTTATTGAAATAAAATTTAATCCATATAATCACTTGCATGTCGCTAGTGTTAGAACCAGTGTTCATTGTACTGGAAATTAAATTAGTTAAATAAACTTTGTTTTTATTAAATGAAGCATGAAACATTTTTGTGTCTGGAGCATAATTTGTGCCTGGAAGAGTTTATATCATGATACAATTATACATTCTCTAGTGACCTGATGGATATTATCTAAATAAATAATACTAAATTACCACAAAAAAAAGAAAAAAAAAAAAGGAAATCAAGTTGTTTGAACAACCACTGCACGACCTCAAGGGAAATGTGATGAGTTCTTCATGTCTAATTGCCATCTTACTCATTGCTGCGATATTCCCAGAGGAACAACAGAAACGTACATAATTGGCATCAGTTTAAGGGGATTCATCACACACCTATTGGCCACAATCCAATCACAAGTCATAGGGGAAAGTACAGCTTTATTTATGGATGCAGCATGATAATGTTCAGTGACTCCAGCTTTATTTATGTAGTTGTGTGGCACACCTGGAAAGTGAGCCATTAAACATTTGAGCCTGACTTGGCAGAACCTCCTGTGGTTCCTCGTGATCTGGTTTATACAAGAAGCTCAGGTCACAAATGTAAAACTGCAGGGAACACCTTATTTTAAGGAGATGTAAAATTGGGAACTTTACCTGATCAAATCTCGACTGAATGCATTTAACATGGAAATAAAACAGTTTGGATTCTAATCCCACATCTTGTTTTCCCACCACTAGATGGCACAGCAACAGAGAGTCAATGTCAAGATAAACAAACCACCACAACAACAATACAACATTTAGAACTTTAATTTAATTTATTGAGACAAAAATACTTCGTACTTTTTTTCCATGTTCCAAAAATACTTCATTACAGTCGATCAGCAAATCACATGACCACCACAAACTGTGCTTTATCAGTAGTAATTCAAATTTCATGTTCACTTTCCCACAATCCCTTTAAACCATTTAATTCACTGACAATTACAAAGAATGAGACCTAGAAAACCTATGTTGCCATTTTAAATGCATTTAGTGCAAAAATAAGGTGTTATCCATGTTCGGTTATTTATGATATAGCATTTTCAAGATGTTTACCAAACGCATTAATACATTATTCCGTTTTGAATGTGTGAAAGCTGGAAGACCCGTGATAAAAGCACCTAGTCAATTTGATAAAGTATTGTAATACTCTGATTTGTGAAGGAAAAGCCACCTTTTTAAAAAGTCAGGCTGATGAGGCACTTTTGGCGAGTCTAGGAAAACAATTCACTGGTAAAGTGGATAATTCCCAAATGTGTAGTAGAGAAAAACTACTAAAATGGTTTAGGATTTGACAAATTTGGTCCACAATTGCTGTACATTTTATACCAACTCTGAAGTACAGTTTCTGTAATCTACTTCAAACTGAAGTGTACATACATTATTAACAAACTACCTGAACACTGCTGTTAGTGCAAGTGAGACCTAAAACGCTGGTACAGTTCCATCAACACCAGTGTGCCAAAAGAGTCCATGCAGCTTACACAAAATCAGGTGAAAAGACCCTAAATACCCTAGTAATACAAAAACCAGCCTCAAAATGACAAAAAGGAGAACAACAGTTGACAATCAAGACAAACCCACTAACAACATCCTCAAATCAGTCATTTCTGGTACAATTAAATAAAATTGCTGTGCAGTAGATCTAAAAATTAGTTACTGCCGAGTCTAAAATCGATTCACTAAAAGCATATAGTGCATCAATGTAAACAAAAGATTTGCTACAATGTGTTATTAATATGCACTTTGTACTTATAATAGCACACTGAACGTCTAACAAGGAAACGCAAGAATTGGCACTACAAGTATGTCCACTTTGGTTTGCAAAGGCACTGTATGGAGGGATGGGTCCCATTTTTTTTGCCTGTTCTTCGCTCCTTTTTTAAATGCCAAGCTGGAAGTGACGTTCTGTTTGATAATTGCACTTGCATCCAAGTTCACATGGGGTTTAAAGTCACTCGAAGCTCCAGTGCTGGGGTTTGTCTCCAGGAGAGCAACTTCTCATCTGGATATCTGCACGGCCGTCTTCTGTGCGGTAGGAGGTGAGACACATGTTTGAATGAGGGTGATATATGCTGCCATCCTGGAAAGACACAAATGCTAGATAAGGAATTTTTGGCACGGAAATGCAACAACAGAGCAGATCTAATATACAATAACTGTGTTTGTTTCTTATCTCATCCTGTTTGCTGATGGCACTTCAGTGAAAATGTGAGCAAGCAGACTCACGTCTCTGAACTCCCAGATGATGCCTGGAGGTCTGGGAGTACCGTCTCGCGGACAATGCTTCATCCCTATGTGTGTCATTCCATCCTGAACCTCAGCACACAGCTCAGTCACAGAGTTAAACCGAATCTCCTTTTGAGATGTGTACTCGAAGTACTGAGAGAGAGAGAGAGAGAGAGAGAGAGATAGAGAAATAACATTGAGTTTGAAAAGAAATTTGGCTCATTTGTATTTCTGTTTTTTTTCGCACATATTGTTGATGGTGAACAGCCAATTTCAATGAATCAATTCATATCTTTGATGCAACTATATGTTTGCTTGCTTCCCCACTCAGAAATGTTCATTGGCATATTTCACTGGCACATTAAAATGTTGTGTAGGCTATAGTATTTTATTTGCAATTTAATTATTTCTTATTTTTATTTCAATTACATTTTGGTTTTAAAAAATAAATATATATTTTTTAAATAAGTCTCTTAAATGCTTACCAAGGTTGCATTTATTTGATCAAAAATACAGTATAATATTAATATAGTCAATTATTACAATTTGAAACAACTTTTCAATTTTAATATTTTAAAATGTAATTTATTCCTGTGATGGTAAAGCTGAATTTTTCAGCATCATTACTTCAGTCTTTAGTGTCAGAATGATCCTTCAGAAATCATTCTAATATGCTGATTTGCTGCTCAAGAAATATTTTTATTTCTATAAATGTTAAAAAGTTATACAGCTTAATTCTTTTTTTTCAGGATTCTTTGAATAGGAAGTTTAAAAAAAAACAGCATTTATTTAAAATATAAATCTTTGTATGTTTGTAGAATAATAAAAGTCTTTACTATCACTTTTGATCAATTATCAATTTAATGCATCTTTGCTGAACAAAAAAAAAAATTATATATATATATACACACATTTCGTGAGTTTTGTACATTTCCAATTTTGAATAAACCTGAAGTAATATCAACTGCATCTTTTTTGACTATATTACAAAACTACTACAAGTTAAGGCTACGTTCACTAGAAAAAAAAAAAATATATATATATATATATATATATATATATATATATACACATAACACATATTTGTTGCATGTGGAACTGATTACAAACAGGCCTCTAGAAAAACACAGGCTCTGTAGCAAATGTCATTTAAGCAACAGATAAGGATGTTTGCACGGATGATGTTAACAATCAAAGTTGGGTTAATAATTCATAAGCAAATCATTTCTCCAGGTGGAAGATCAGAAGTAGATCTTTCCAGGGTAAAGCTTCGATAGCTGGAATAAAAACAAGGCTGGAAGAAACTAAAAAGTGTAGCCATTTAGAGAAGTAACTAATTTCCAGTGTTTTTCAGATGGACAGATGTGACCTCAGTGAAGAGAAGGCTCCTATGCAGTTCAAACTGCAGTCACCATTAGCCTCACTGGCCACATGTATATTTCATACAGACGTCTATCTTTGAGCAGAAGTGGCTAAGGTTTCCTTTTCAGCCTTGGCTGTGGAAACATTGATTTTCACTCAAACATGGTGCTACTTCAGAGTCCCTTGATGCATAGCAGTGACATAAGCCACCGGACACATGTGCAGGCTCCCCTTTCCTTTAAATACACATCCTCTGCAACTCACTCATTTCTCCAACCGTGACACTAGATAAATAACAAACCTCAGAGGGGCAGCACATCTCAGGATGGATTATATTTCAGCACAAATAAAGCTTGCTTTGTTTCTCTGCAAATAACTGGAAGTGAAATGCACCTCATGCTCATTTTTAAAGTTACTCGATAGCTCTGACATTAATAGAAAGCCCCCTTTAATCCATTTTAGAGACGTCAGGCTGTGGGGTAACAGTCCTTGTGGAAGGCTATTCTCAAATCTCATTCACTTCCTCAGATTCAAATTTGCCCATTAATGATACGCGTGAGAACCAATTAACTCGTTCTCCTCCACTATATTCTACTCATACATGCATTGGACTTACGTAAGCATGTACCACAATGTTATATTTGATTTGAATTTTCAGTCTATTTGTATAGACAAAGCTATTATATGCCTTCAGAAGACTAGAACTATAGCACACGAGTCATGAGAAACACTTTGATGGTGCTGCTATTGTCACGGGCAGGGTGTTCTAAAGATCAGGCAGGACGACGAAGATGACGAATACAAAGATATTTAATGACTTGACAACAGGAAATCCAGACAGGGTAGACATCAACATTCACAATAACCGACAAACTAGAATACAATAGACAGGAACTGATATAGGGCAGATAACGAGGGGCAGACAGGTGAGCACAATGAGGTAATAAACTAATAATGAGAACAGGAACAACCAAATAAGGACACAGAGGGAGAAACTACAATCAACAGTCCACAGGGGTGTGACAGCTATATGCTTTTTAGAGCTTAATATTATGCACATATATGCAGAGCAGTATTGTTTTTATTTATTCATTTATTTATAGATATTTTAAAAGTAATTTACCATAACTAAATGTTATGAAAAATTATCAAAATGTTTTAATATTGTATTTTGTGGAAACAATGTAGGCCTAGTGACAAAGATTTTTATTATTCAACAAAACAGCGAAAACAGAAAGAACAGACAGAAATTTATGACATTTTTTCCAGCAAAAACACTTTACAATAAGCTTCATTAGAGAACCTTAGTCAACTAACATTAACTAATAAAGAGCAACAAACAACAATAACACATTTAAAAGTAATATTTAACAATAAAACATGTATTACAGTATTTATTCATCTTTGTTAAAATAATGCAACTGTTCATTGTTAGAGTTCATGTCAGGTTTATTAAATAATATTAACAGATACAACTTTTGATAAATGTTGAAATTAACATTAAGATTAATGAATGCTTTAGAAGAGGTTTTCATTGTTAGTTTATATTAATCTAATGTAAATAGTCACACTTTATTTTAAGGTCCAATTCTTGCTATTAACAAACCATTAACTATGACTTTTGCCCAAAAAAACTCATTTGCTGCTTATTAATAGTTAGTAAATTAGTAGTTAAGTTTAGGTATTAGGTAGGATTAGGATTGCAGAATATGGTCATGCAGAATATGTGCTTTATAAGTACTAATAAATTATTATATGCCAATATGTTATTAACAGGCATGCTAATAAGCAACTAGTTAATAGTTACTAATAGTTAATAATATACTAAAGTTACCATGTAAACAAATGGAAAGTTATTGTAAAGTGTTACCGAAACGTAATAGCATTGTTGCTAAAACTGTTGTCTCGATACTTCGCTTGTTTTTCAACATTTGTAAGTCACTTTGGTCTGAATAAATAAATGTAGTATTTTTTTCATTACTCAATACAAAGTGCTAAAACATTTGGCCAAATTTCTGATCAAATTATGGCGAGAATCACAAAAAGGGTAACACTTTATTTTAAGGTGTCCTTGTTACAGTGTACTGAATAATATTAATTAACTACGTGTACTTACTATATGGTTAGGGTTAGGATTAGGGTTACTTGCATGTAATTATGCATAATTTATTGTTATTATAATAGTAAGTACATGTAACTTGTAACAAGGACACCTTAAAATAAAGTGTAACCCAAAAACGTGGGCAAAAGGAAAGAAACTGAAAACCACTGGGGTAAGAGAAAGCATAAACGTAATATTGATGATAGCTACCTGGTTACCACCTTGACCATGGCAGCCAAACAGGGACAGGTGAGCTCCTGTGGGGTTGTGGTCCGGGGCGTTATAGTCCAGACATTCAGAGTGGACTCCGGCACTACGCACCTACAACAGAAACCAGAACATGTGTAAAACTAGTGGAAAAATAGCAAGAATGACATTAAAAAGGAATCTGGAGGGAATCAGATTAGATTAGATTAGATTAGTCACTTACCGCTCCGTGCCAGCCAGGCCTGTCCTCTGGTACATGCAGGCCAGGATAGATGTTCTGCAGGTACCATTCAAAACTCTTACACTGAAGCCGATTTCGCAGCAAAATCCTTTCAGATATATCCCCATAAGATTCCTACAGGAGCAAAGAAAAATCAGGCCTCAAGGCAAAGCTGACAGATTATTTAGTGGAACATATGTAGTAAGTCTGTGAATGCAATCAAAGCTAATGTGTGTTTGTTTGATCTTTTTTGCATGAAAAGATTACATATATTGAACTTTGTTATACTTTACTCTAGTTGTAATTCCTTAAGGCCCGTTCACAAAAAGCACGCCATAGCAAGAATGACATTAAAAAGGAATCTGGAGGGAATCAGATTAGATTAGATTAGATTAGTCACTTACCGCTCCGTGCCAGCCAGGTCTGTCCTCTGGTACATGCAGGCCAGGATAGATGTTCTGCAGGTACCATTCAAAACTCTTACACTGAAGCCGATTTCGCAGCACAATCCTTTCAGATATATCCCCATAAGATTCCTACAGGAGCAAAGAAAAATCAGGCCTCAAGGCAAAGCTGACAGATTATTTAGTGGAACATATGTAGTAAATCTGTGAATGCAATCAAAGCTAATGTGTGTTTGTTTGATCTTTTTTGCATGAAAAGATTACATATATTGAACTTTGTTATACTTTACTCTAGTTGTAATTCCTTAAGGCCCGTTCACAAAAAGCACGCTAACTATAAAGATAACGATAAAAATATAGTTCTAAAAATCGTTCTCAATATTAAAGAATAGCAGAGTCCACACCACAACTATAATGATAAAGGAATCACTTTCAGAACAATTTTTTCCAGCTGATGAACGATACAAACATTGACAGCCAATCAGAATCCATTCTGCTATAACGAGCACGAGAATTTAAAGTGACAGACACGCATGCGCTTAGAATATACAGACGATCTGAAGAGTTCATTTGCAAAAACCGATAACTCCATTTTAATTTTTTTTCAGAAATCACATTTTTTTATTGCACATTCCAAGTAATATCAATCAAACTGCAGTTGGGTTGCTTTGATTAAGTAATAATTTACAATTATTAAATTTTACAAAATGTACAAAATTAAAGTTCATTGAAAGTGTGTGTTTTTTTTTTACATATTAAAAGTTTGTTTTATACCAAAAGCAGATAACTCCAAGTCGTTTTTTGGCGAAAGCAGATAACTCCACATTTCATGTTTTAGAGTTTAAAAAATACTCGTTTAATCTTTGTAATCTCCTCAGATGACAATGTAGATGCCTGACAAACGTTGTTGTGATCATAAACTGTATGGATGTGATTACACGCAATACACAGAGCTTTTCCGTCACCATTGCAAGGTTCCGTGAAAACGTTTCAGCTTTTATTTTCCTTTTTCGCCCTGAAGAAGACATCACAGTTTCATCAAGTTCATCGAAATTATCCATCCTCGATCACTTTTAGTCAGCTTTGACTAAACTCCTCTCAGCTAGCACGTCTTTTCAAAGTGAAAGTAGCCTTGTCACCTGACCTGAATACAGCATGCTGATTCGCTAAAATGGACTTACCGGCTTCGGTTCAAAAACAACAAGGGCGCTTGTCGGCTTCTGCAGTAAAACGTGAACTCGCTCTGCCTTGAAAGTGGACAAAACAGGCTTTTTTGACAAAACGTGTTTAGGTTTTTTTTTTTTTAAAGTGGCGTTTATCGGTTTTTGCAAATGAACTCTTCATATGGTCCGCTGGTGTGGACGCTAATATCGTTATCTTTATAATTATCGTTCTTGGTGTGAACAGGGCTTTAGGCTACATTTCTATCAAACAGAACGCCACGTACGTACCTCCTGTTAGCGGTCTTGTAATGTTGACACAAGAACGGCCACGACACACTTCCAACTAACCAAGTGTCAACTCCATCAGGTAAACATGATAATATTAATTTAGGCTTTTAAAGGGCGTGTTTGCATACAGACCTGATGTACACGAACAACTCACTGCAGCCAAACAGAGAGGCCAAATATTCTTACTCATGGCATCCTGGTGTCATGGCTATAGAGAGTGATTTATTATTAGATCACAGTTCCGCGTCATTAATAATGTAAATTCTCTACAAAGTAATATGGAGTTACATGCCAGATTCATGTCAGCCAGGGTGATATAATATATGTTTGGCCTAGTTTTATTATCTTTGTCAGCTAATAAGCTTTTCAAAGACAGCCAAAGAAGAACAAATACTGTAAACCGATAGAACAGGAAGCACTCAAGCAAAACCTGAGCGTCCTTTATCTCTTTCACAGTTTTCCCCCTTTGTATGCATGCAAGCAATTTTAAGAACAGCACTTGCACTAACAGCAACTAAAGCCGTTAAATGAGGAAATAACGCAACAGCTGCACGCCTCAGATTATGCAACGGCACAGGATATTAAAGAGGTGCCACCCAATGAGAGGTTGTGGAGGGTGGAGCTGTACCTTGCGTGCTGGAGGGTTTCGGTTGTAGAAGTGCTTCTTGTAAGAGTCCATCCAAACCTCTGCAGCACGGACAGTGTTCTGAAGGAAGTTGGATCGGGAGTACGGTGCTTTCTTGGGGAACACGTGACCCACGTGGGAGCATGGGTGAATTTCTAAAGACCCTCCACACTGCCACACCTGCAAGAAATAAAATATTCTTAAAAAAAAAAAAATGAACAAAATGTATAAAACGAAGCAAGAATCACCCAATAAAACTGTAATTTCAAATAGCCAATCAAATCCTAAAAGAGATCAAAGGGATTTTCTAATTTAAAAGAAAACAATAAGGCAATATACTGTAGGTGTTTTAATTAAGGAAGGTGAAGTACTGAACAAATATTCGTATTAAAAAGTAATAAATAGCCATAGAAAATTATTATCTATTACATTTATTGCATATTGCATTATTAACATAATAAATTATACTTAATTATAAAATTTATGTGCCACTAGTGTCACAACAATAATGAATAAATATTCAAATAAAATGATGAATAAATAAATAAAAACGCACATTTGGTAATTACATATGTATTAATAATTATAAATAAATAATACAACAATAAATCATTTTCAAACAGGCTGTGTCTGTCTATTCAGGATGGCAAACAAAAGACCATCGTTCACACTTTTTTGGGGGGGAAATCAACCTACAGTATGACTGACATATTTCTGCATATTAAAACATTGAAAAAGTTACTTTAAAATGAAAGCTAATAACCCCACAGCATGTTTCTAGAGCATCATCATTTATTTAATGATAATTATTTAACTTTTTTGCACACAAACCCAACATTTTTTGTTCACAAACTTAGATTGTCTGATTTTATTGGAATGCACCTCCTGTCAGAAATAAAACATGACAACAGTGCTTTTGAGACACCAACAAAATTCCTTTTTTATCTATATACCAATATACCAGTATACCAATTCACAGCACATCAATTATACATGAGCGTCTTTCAGCCCTGGAAGATACAGCATTGTATTCCGTTTCCATATGCATAAAAGATTACTCCATGGTATACACTATCAATCTTCATTTCTATGTGTCTAATGTGTGTCTGAGATGTGTCTAATTATAAACAGTGGCTCTCAGTCTCTCAAGTGACCAAACACATGTCAACACGCTCCGATGGGAAGCCTATGCAAATTATCAGTACAAAAGGTAATGTGAATACAGAATACAGGAGTCTTACCCGGAAAGAAAGCTCCAGATTCTCTCCTCCCCAGACCTCCATGCCCATGTCGTAAGTGCCCAGATACTCAAAGTAGGCCTTGCTGACGGCAAATAGGCCCCCTGCCATAGTGGGAGACCTGTGAAACGAAAAGCAGCAGAGCATTGGCAATTCATCAGAGATATTCCCTAGCACCAATTTTCTAGCAGGTAAGTGCTTCTTAGTTTTCAGTGAGCGCCTCTGGGTCTGCCCTCAGACGAGCCTTGAGAGAAATCTAGCACAGAACTGGACAGTATTTGAAAGTTCCCCTGAGTCTGAGCATTAGAATATAGTCTATTCACTGCTCTGCAAGTGAATTTAATCAACACAATATCACTGCAATCCTATTTCAGTCCATTTCCTTCCTGAAAGTTTTTACTGGAAGAACAAGAGACCCAAATTTATTTAAGGGATAGTTAACTCACGTCATTCCAAACCCTTATGGATATAAATTTAGGAATACTCCAAAATAAAAAAATTTACCTGATAATTATTTTATGATAAAGTTATGGCTGACAACTGATAAATTACCAATATTAAATTACTAATTTGTCTAAAAAAAACACTAAAATACTCAAATCAATGATACTCAATCATCACAACATTAGAATGTACAGTAAGAAAAATGGATATTCAATTCAAGGTTTGCTAAATATTACATTTAACAGTATTATTAAATGTTAACTTTCAGATGACAGCAAAAGTAATCTAATTGTAAAAATAGAGGAAATAAGCATGAACAATTAAATATCCAATACCAGTTGATATAAACATCCAATATGCAGCAATACATTTAAAAAACATTAAATTACTATAAACAGTAATAATGTGAAATATAGTAATATTATCCAATTTCTCCTTTTGTGTTCCTCAGAATAAATAACTTACTGGTGAGCATGACTATCCCTTTAAACATGTCTAATCTGTTTTTTTTTTTTTTTTTTAAATGACCAAGAAAATCCCATAGCAAAACTGGATTTGGAAGTTGAGCAGGAACCAACCTAATGGGGTCAATTCTGGATTTGCGTATCTTGCGATCGATTTCAGGCACAGCATGCCACTGGAATGTCAGCCTCCAGTCAAAGCCGCCCACCATCGGCTCATCTGTCTGCATGTAGAACTCAAATGTGTTCCAGTCAATGGTGTCAATCACAGGACATATGATGGTGCTCTCATTCTCGGCAATTCTGAGGGATAAGACAAAAAAAAAAATTAACATCACAAGTATTTCTATGATGCATTTGAATTGGATTATTATTTTTTTTTTTTTAAAAGCACACCTTTCCAGCAGGGGCTCGATCCAGCCAGGCACACACTCACAGTGGCAGTCAAGGAAGGTGAGTACGTGTCCTGTAGCGTAGGTGGCGCCAATGAGCCGGGCCCGTACCAGACCTTCTCTTTTTGTGGTGCGAATGAGACGAACGCGCTCCAGGTTACTGACATACTCAGCCAGCTGTGACTTCAGATAACCTGTAATTCATACAAAAGCAAATCTGAACCTTTTTATCAGGATCCAACAGATAATGGCAAGATCACAGGAAAACAACGGATTTACTAGAGACATCTGGATTGAGTTTTTATTTCAGCAAATATAAAACCAATATGGAATTATATCTATAGCTAACTTGCTATCCAGAGCTTTGCAAAGAAAGCATAAAATATGCAAACACGGGAAAATGTGCGAGCATACTTCAATGCAAATACCGCTTGTATTTGGTTGTATTTAAATGAAATAAATATTTACATATCAGCTTCACAGGCTATTACACTGCAGTTAGAGATTCAACATTTAACAAACAATAAAATAAATAATAACATTTTATACAATTCAAAAGAGAATACATAGAAGTTTTTATGAGTCCATCTTACAAATTAGTCATTTAAAGCTGCAGTCCGTAACTGTTTTGTGTTCAAAATTTACAAAATGTATATATTAAGCGATTACACCATGAATCCATTTTCCAAACCGTGTTTTGGCATGTGCTGAATCACTACGGTACACCTATAATAAGTGTTTATATTCTGATTATTTAGACTGGCTCGGGTAGGTTTAACTGCAGAGTAGCCCAGTACCTGCGTGATTTGTCATAGACATAAATAGAGAGAAGTAGCTCCGGCTACAATGTTCTTCCGCAAGATGCACGCAGTTCTGTTTATTAACCGCTAGAGCACCAAAAGTTACGGACTGCAGCTTTAAGTTTGTTAATCATTAAAATGGTTAATCTTTTAAAAGTAAATCAACATTATGTAAAAGTAAAATTAAATGTACTATGTTTTTTTTATTCATCAGTAGACTCAACATCTTTCCTTACTTCCAAAAAATGGAATGGTTAATTGGTTGTGGTAATGCTGACCAATCAGAATAACACAAATCTTCTAGGATGGAAAAGGCTTTAAATTAATCTCGTGGAATTACACATTTACGAGCGAATTTATGAAAACTGCCTAAAAAGTGTCCCCTCACCTCTGTCACTGAAGTCATCCACAAGTATGACATCCTTCAGTAGGACGGCTGGTGTTGCCTCCAGCACACTATGGATGGTTCTGAGTAAAGTGGACCAGGCCTCATTGTAAAATGCTATTACCACTGACGTTGTAGGCAGATGACGGATGTTGTATTTCTTAGCTTTGCATCTGGCATTGAAAAAAAAAAAAAAAAAGCAAGAACTAATCAGACGGTTAAGCAAATTGGCTTGTATTCATAACATGTGGTTTAGACGAACAGTTTCCTGAGTTACACACTACACATGATAAAGTGCAAATGTGAACATCTCAAACATAGAGCAACCTGACAATGCTGTGAAAGTGACACCATATGCTCATCCTGCAGTATTCTGAATGACTGTTTATAATACTTTGCATGACAATTATTATGGTATGAAGAAAGACTCTGGCTCAAAAAAAGATGCATGTGGAGTCTAATAAAAGCCACATTCAATTCATAAAACAAGACAGTTTTGTCCTCTTTTCTTTGACCTTCATTCCTCAGATCCAGAATCTGTAATGACAATTTCTGGTTGAGAGACAGATTCTCTGTAAACAAACTTTACAGTAGAGTTGAATGAGAGGTGGGAGATGAACAGACATGCCAGGGATGTCTTTACAGCATTCTGAGAAACAAGCTTTAGACCCTTTAGGACAGAGATGGAAGGGCAGTAAACTCTACTTTGAAATTGCAGGTAATCATTATTTAATGTACACTTCCATTCAAAACTGAAAGACATTAATACTTTTATTCAGCAAGGATGCATTAAATTGATCAAACGTGACAGTAAAAACATTTACAATGTTACAAAAGATTACTGATAAATGCTGGTCTTTTGAACTTTCTATTCACCAAAAAAAATCATTTAAAAAAACCCTGTTTCACTGTTTCCACAAAAATGTTGTAAATGTTTCTTGAGCAGCAAATCTGCATATCAGAATGATTTCTGAAGGATCGTGTGACACTGAAGACTAGAATAATGGCTGTTGAAATTCAGCTTACAATAACATTATTATTCAAAGAAATTGTAAAATACATTTAAAAAAATTTAAACAGAAAACAGTCATTTTAAATTGTTATATTTCACAAAATTACAGTTTTTACAATATTTTTGATCAAATAAATGCAGTCTTGAGACTTACAATTTATTCTACAATAAAGCTATTTTACCAACATACAGCCAATACAAATGTATAGAACTGATTAAAAATAATTTTGAGAATTTAACAAAATATTCTGCTACCAAAAAGAAGATCTAGTGACTCAAATTAATCGGTAAATAATTTTTAACAGTTCATTAATGAAATATTCAAACAAATACATTCACTAAAATAAATCAGATCTCTCAGCATGTTCAATTATCAACTCATTCGTTCGGCAATTTGACGGGAAAAAAAAAAATTCTCACTACACCACTAATTTTTGGAGCTTGCTATACTTGAAAAGCTACACGGTTTTAAAAACAGCCGAACTACTGTGATGCTACTGAAAAATAGTCATATGTTGGTAGCGTTGCTGCTTTTAGTTTAGGGGAGACAGTATAAAGATGGGGCGTTGAAATATAGATTCAGCAGGGATTCTGAATAAAGTGAGTCATAATGTTCCAGAGAAGGTTCTTGAACTCTCTTCAAACTCACCGCAAATATTTAGAGACTCCACACTCACTGACAGCAACTACTTTTAAGCAAATATTCAATAATTATCCCTACAAAGAGGGAAGAAAAAAATCCAGAGCATAACATTTCTGGCAGAAATGCTTAAGTCTTTGACAAGAACTAACTTGCCTGAAAGTTATTTCAGAAAGCAAGCAAAAGAACTTCACATCAACAGATAAAAATCCCTGCTGATGCCAAGAAATGTGCTACTGCCGTGTGTGATCTCCAGAAGAGCTTGTGATGTGGCAACTGGAGCGCAGTTGAAAGACTGCAGGGGGGAAAACGCATCCAATTTGTTTCACTTCTCGTCTTCCAAGGGGACACTTTCTCTTTTCAGAGCAGCAGCTTGAACCCTACTCGTTATTGTGTGACAAGAGCCATGAAACAATTATTCTCATACAAAAGCAATGCTGTTTGGAGGAACCCTCTCAGCTCTGTTTTCTATTGTTGTTAGTTTTTTAATCATGTTGTCTGGCTGCAGGCAATAGGTTCATTTCATGCAAAAGACAACATTTGTAAACAGGTGAAGTGTAGAAATCATCTGAGGGAATCACTATTCAGAACATCATTTCAATTCTTCAGGAAAGGAAAAAGCACCTTTTCTATTTATTTTTCATGCTTATTTGTAATGCAGTATACCAGCATTTATTTGCCTCCATATACGTCATTGCAATGGCAAGAAGAGGAATTGCTCAAGAAAATGTGAATGGTTATTTTTCTTAGTTGCCAGGGATTTGCTATACAGTCACATGTTGCCGTGCAGTTGCTAGGGTGTTCTGGCATTGCTAGGCGGCTGCTATACAGTTATGAAGGTGTTCTAAATGTTGTTATGCAGCTGTTGTTGCTAGGGTGCTCTGGATAGTCTATAGTTCTAAAGTTGTTCGGAGTGTTGTTAGAATGTTACTAAGCAGTTGCTAAGTGTTCTAGTTGGTTGCTAAGGCGTTGCTAGGTGGTTGTCAGGGCTTTTCTATGCAGTTACTAGGGTACATGTTGCTGTGCAATTGCTAAGTTGTTCTGGGTGGTTACTAGGTGCTTTGTTATAGTTATTAAGGTGTTCTGAGTGTTGTTAGAATGTTGCTATGCAGTTGCTAAGTGTTCTATTTGGTTGCTAAGGCATTGCTAGGTGGTTTTCAGGGCTTTTCTATGCGGTTACTAAGGTGCATATTGCCAAATCCCTTCAAGGCAAGTCATTTCACTTGGCGGCCATCTTTGAAACGCCTCTCAGGCATGCAAGTGCAGCTCCTATATCTTTGAATGGGAAAACATCAAATTCTTCAAAACTGTTCACCAAGCTTACAATTAAATTTCATATTTGAAATCACGAATGAAATCTGACAACAACTGTATCATAAATGTTGTTTCGTTTGTTCAATAAAAAGCTTGTTTTTCAGGCTAGACCAGCCAGTGCGCAAGCGCAGTCCTAAGCGCACGTCTCAGAACGCTGACTGTTTTTATAGCAATCGGGACTTCTAACAGCAGTTGCAGTGACACGCTGACTTTACCGATTAGAGACTGGCTCTTTTATTCAGAAGGCAGGGCTTCCTTCAATAAAGCGGCCATACTGAGCGTTGCATTTTTCCCCAGTCAAAACTATACGAGTGACACATCTTGGGTATTCTACAAGTCTTTGATGTTGCTGTGTGGTTGCTATTGTGTTCAGGATGGTTGCTACGGCTTTGTTAGGCACTTTTCTAAACAGTTACTACTTTGTTCAGAATGTTTTTAGCATGTTGCTATGCAGTTTCTGGGATGTTCTGGATAGTTGCTAAAGCTTAGTGGTTGCCAGGGATGCAATACAGTTGCAGTTACATGCTACTGTGTGGTTGCTGTAGTTATTAAGGTGTTCTGAGTGTTGTTAGAATGTTGCTATGCATTTGCCAAGTGTTCTGGGTGGTTGCTAAGGCATTGCTAGGTGGTTTAATGTACAGTTACTAAGAAGTATGTCGCTGTATGGTTACTAGGGTCTTCAGGATGGTTGCCAGGGCTTTGCTACACATTCACAAAGGTATTTGGAGTGTTTTTAGCATGTTGCTACATAGTTGTTAGGGTGTTTTAGATGATTGCTAAGGTGTTGCTAAGTGGTTTCCAGGGCTTTTCAATGCAGTTACTAAGGTGCATGTTGCTGTGTAGTTGCTTAGACATTCTGGATGGTCCTAAATCATTGTTAGGTGGTTCGTGTTCTGGATCATTATGTTCTGGATGGTTGCTAAGGCATTGCTAGGTGATTTCCAGGGCTTTGCTATACAGTTACAGTAACAGTAACATGTTGCTGTGCAGTTGCTAGGTTGTTCTGTGCCATGGTTATGGCATTGCTAGGTGCTTTGCTATAATTAATACGGTGTTCTGAGTGTTGTTAGAATGTTGCTAAGCAGTTTCTAGCATGTTCTGAATTATTTCCAAGACATTGCTATGTGGTTGCCAGGGCTTTGCTATCGAGTTACAAAGGTTCATTTTGTAGTATGGTCGCTAGAGTATTTTGGATGGTTGCTAGGTGGTTGCCAGTTACTAAAGTGCTCAAAGTGTTTTTCACATGATTCTCTGTGTTTGCTAGGGTGTTCTCTGTGGTTGTCAGGACCACAGTTACTACAGTGTTTTTAGCATGTTACTATGTGGTTTCTAGGGCGTTGCTAGGTGGTAGGGTGTGTAATGAGCCCCGCAGTGTGACAGACATACTCATGCATCCTGTTGTCTTGAATATGGCGATGAAGAGAGATCTTGTCGCTGATGAAGATGTTGATGGCGTAGCGCTCAATGCTGGCCTCCTCCTCTTTCTTCTCCTCAGTGCTGAGGGTCAGTCGAGTGGCTCGCCCATATTCTCCAGGAGTGTTGGGGTCTGGCGCGAGCTTCTCATAAACAGGTCGCTGGAGGCTGTCGGAGTCCTCCTCCTCCTTCTCGACAGATGGAAGATCACGGACCAGGATGTCGTGTTGACCATCTTTATCAGGAAGAGACGGGGGGGACGAACGGGCTATAAGAAGGTAAAAGAGCCACAGCAGAGAAAAGAGGAAGCAGACCTTGGCCAGGAGAGCCACCTTCCTCGACCAGCGGATCTTCATGACCTGGCAGCCAGCACCAACAACAGCACCAGTCAAAGAGCCCCAGACTCCCAACTTACTGAAGGATGAGTGAAGAAAGAGAAGTGCAGATTAGTGACACACTGATACATAGGCTGGAAAGATATACTGAGGGTCTTGTCAATGAATATTACACGGTTTCTGTTTACAAAAATAAGTAGAAAACAAGGAGTAAATTTACATATTTAACATATTAAAAAGATTATGCAATGGGCTGCTTACTTGCAAGACCACCTGGGTCATTGATGCTTATTTATTGGCTTTCTTGAATCAGCTACTATAATTTCTTGAGTGGTTCTTGAGAGGTTATGTTAAAATATTATCTGGAAAAAAGTTTTTTCTGCCAAATCAGTCATGTGGTTTTGTTTTTCTTAATCTTGTACACTTTTTGGGGGGAAAGAAATTATTTATGCAGCAAGGCTGCATTAAATTTTTCAACAATAAAAACACAGTAAAGACATTTTCAATGTTACAAATTATTTTTATTTCAAATAAATGCTGCTCTGCTGAACCTTCTATTCATGAAAATAATAAGAAATGTTTCTTATGCAGCAAATTAGAATGATTTCTGAAGGATCATGTTACACTAAAGACTGGAGTAATGATGCTGAAAATTCAGCTTTAGCATCACAGGAATAAATTACAATTTAAAATACATTCAAAAAGAAAACAGACATTTTAAATTGTAATATTTCACAATATTCCTGCATTTACTGTATTTTGATCAAATAAATGCAGCTTTGGTGAGCAGAAAAGACATCTTCACCTATACTACTACAACAAACTTGTATGAGAGGCCTTGCTTTAATTAAACACCCTTATATATATATATTTTTTTTTGTTTGTTTGTTTTTAATAGAACATGCTATAAAAGTTATACATCAGAGACAGACAATAGGGGTGCCAACATTTGAAAAAATTTACAAAGATAGAAAAGGGAAAAAAAAGGAAGTAGGTGTTTTTCACAGTTTCAAGATTTTTTAAATAAGAACATATATAAAAGAAAATATAAAATCCATATGCTTTGTGAACGTGTACATATAATTGCATACATAATCCACTCCACTATGTATAATCAGTTACATATCAGTTATTATTCTTAAGATTGGACTCCATCTTGCCTCAAAAATATTCATCTGAAGTATAAGGGAAGAAGTAATTTTTTCCATTTCGTAAATTTCTCTAATTTTTCGGATCCACTGTTCATATGTCGGTGGGTCAGATTTGAGCCATTTAGATGTGATACATTTTAGGGCTGCAGAAAATAATATTTGAAGTAGATGACTCAATCTCCCTTCCCTCATGCCTTCAGGTATCACTCCTAGAATAGCCACAGTTGGACCAAAAGGAATATCAATATGAAATATGTCTCCAAATACTTTATAGATATCTTCCCAGAATTGTTGTATCTTTGGGCAGGACCAAAAGATATGAGTGTGGTTTCCCAATAGGTCACCACACTCTCTCCAGCATCTGCTAGATGATCCTATTCGCATCTTTGCTACAATTTGTGGAGTGCGGAAGTATCTGGTAATAACTTTCCATTTAAATTCTCTCCATGTGTTTGAGTTAGTTACTTTATGGGCCTCAGAACATATATCTATCCAGTCCTCTTGTGTAATCTCTACCGGCATTTCAGCCTCCCATCGTTCCTTGTATGCAAAATAATTATATGGGTGAAGTGATAACAATCCCTCATATAATTGAGAAATAAGCCTCTTGTCAATCGTCCCCATCTGTATTTTCATCATTAACTTCTCTATTTCGTTTGGATTAATGATATTCTTCCACTCTTTATGTTTTGTAAGAAAATCTCTTATTTGTAAATATCTGTAAAAATCAGTTTTTGGTAACTTAAATTCTTCTACCAGTTGTTCAAATGACTTGAGATGGTCTTTACTAATAAGCTGATATATAAACTTTAGTCCATAATTTGCCCATTTTTTAAAACCAATATCTAGTGCAGATGGTATAAAGTTATTTATTGTACTTAAACTAGATAAAGGAGAAATGGATTGAGTAATTTTCAATGACGATCGTATCTTTTTCCATATTTTTAAAGTAACTCTTGTCCATTTACCCATTATCACATTTCCCCAGCTGAAATCTATGAAAGGGAGTGAAACCAGGGGATACTGACAGAGGCCTTTCTCTATGTTTAACCAACGCGTTTCCATATTATCCTTCAACCATACCTCTATTGGTTTTAGTTGTGCTGCCCAATAATAGCATTTAAGATTTGGAAGACCTACTCCCCCATCAGTTTTCATAAGCTGTAATGTTATATATTTCATTCTTGGCCTTTGCCCTGCCCAAATAAATTTAGAAATCTGCTTCTCCAATTTGACAAATACACTCTTGGGAATTTCTACAGGTAACATTTGAAAAAGGTAGAGGAGTCTGGGTAATATATTCATTCGCATACTTTCAATACTGCCTAAAAACGATAAGGGAGTTTCTGACCATCTTTGTAGGTCGCTATGAATACATCGAATTAGTTTGGGGTAGTTTACTTCATATAAATCCTGTAGTAAAGGAGAAATATGAATCCCTAAATATTTAATACCCTCTTTGGGCCACATGAAACCGCTCTGTTTTATCACCCTTTTAGAAATTTGA
>NW_015505744.1:259817-260052 GCF_001515645.1 Sinocyclocheilus grahami | reverse complement strand
AGGACCAAAGTGTGGTTTTGTGGTTTCCCAATAGGTCACCACACTCTCTCCAGCATCTGCTAGATGATCCTATTCGCATCTTTGCTACGAGTGCGGAAGTGCGGAAGTATCTGGTAATAACTTTCCATTTAAATTCTCTCCATGTGTTTGAGTTAGTTACTTTATGGGCCTCAGAACATATATCTATCCAGTCCTCTTGTGTAATCTCTACCTGCATTTCAGCCTCCCATCGTTC
>NW_015505744.1:251982-259590 GCF_001515645.1 Sinocyclocheilus grahami | reverse complement strand
TACTAATAAGCTGATATATAAACTTTAGTCCATAATTTGCCAATTTTTTAAAACCAATATCTAGTGCAGATGGTATAAAGTTATTTATTGTACTTATACTAGTTAAAGGAGAAATGTAATGAGTAATTTTCAATGAAGATCGTATCTTTTTCTATATTTTTAAAGTAACTCTTGTCCACTTACCCATTATCACATTTCCCCAGCTGAAATCTATGAAAGGGAGTGAAACCAGGGGATACTGACAGAGGCCTTTCTCTATGTTTAACCAACGCGTTTCCATATTATCCTTCAACCATACCTCTATTGGTTTTAGTTGTGCTGCCCAATAATAGCATTTAAGATTTGGAAGACCTACTCCCCCATCAGTCTTCATAAGCTGAAATGATTTATATTTTATTCTTGGCCTTTGCCCTGTCCAAATAAATTTAGAAATCTACTTCTCCAACTTGACAAATACACTCTTGGGAATTTCTACAGGTAACATTTGAAAAATGTAGAGGAGTCTGGGTAATATATTCATTCGTATACTTTCAATACGGCCTAGAAAAGATAAAGGAGTTTCTGACCATCTTTGTAGGTCGCTATGAATACATCTAATTAGTTTGGGGTAGTTTACTTCATATAAATCCTGTATATGAATATGATCTGGGTTTATAATATTAGTAATTATTTTATTTAGCCGTTGAGATAAAATAGAAGTCAATATACGAAGACAACTATTGTAGCATCATTCCATGAAGGAGTCAAAATACCTATATCCAAAGCCTTATGATATGCATTTAATAATAATGGGGCGATAGCATCCTTAAATGCCTTATAGAATTCATTTGAAAAACCATCCGGACCAGGAGAGCCAAAATACCTATATCCAAAGCCTTATGATATGCATTTAATAATAATGGGGCGATAGCATCCTTAAATGCCTTATAGAATTCATTTGAAAAACCATCCGGACCAGGACTCTTATTATTTTTAAGTCTCGGAATTATCTCCAAAATCTCCTCTTCTGTAATGGGTTTATCTAATTCTGATCTCATAGATTCTGTTAATTGTGGTAACTGCGTACTATCCAAAAAACATTTTATTTCCTGATCATCTGTACATGTATCAGTATTTTTATACAGGGACTTATAGAAATCAGCAAACTTTTCAGCAATCTCTTCAGGTTTTGTGAGGAGAGTAGATGAATTCTTAGATTTTAGCTTTGATACTATGTTTGTGGATTGTTGTTTCTTTAGGCGGAGAGCCAACAGTCTGCTAGCCCTGTTCTCATATTCATAGTATTTTTGTTTGGCAAATCTTAGCCTACCTTCCATTACATTGGAAAGTAATGCATTTAATTCTCTACGTGCTACAGTCAATTCTGTTAGTAACACAGGGGTTGGAGTCCATTTATGTTGTTGTTCCAATTTCCTAATAGTATTTTCTAATTGTTGCTGCTTATGTTCTCTTTCCCTTTTATTCGCACTGCCAAAAGCAATTATGCGTCCTCGTAAATAATTATGCATCCTCGTAAATAAGCTTTAGCACAGTCCCACAATATTAGTGGTGATATATCTGGAGTGGTGTTAGTATCTAAGTAGAATTGTAATTCATTTTTTATAAATGTTATAAATGCATTATCATTGAGTAAAGATATGTTAAGTCTCCATTGCCTGGATATTGGTCTAAATTCTAAATCCCATGACTTCATCAACGGAGCATGGTTTGATAATGTTATTGGCAAAATTTTAATATCTGTTACTCTATGTAGTTCTGATGTTGACGTAAATAAATAGTCAATTCGTGAATATGATGAATGCCTAGTAGAGAAAAAAGTAAAATCTTTCATATTGGGAAACTTTTGTCTCCATATATCCACTAGCCCGGTTTCTTTAAGTTGAGGAAGAGGGGACTTTGGAGATGGTTGTCTATCCATATATTGTATACATGACAATTAAAATCTCCGCCCAGCAAGAGCATTCCTTTACTATGTTGCAAGATAACCCTAAATATTTTATTTATAAAATCTGGATCATCTTTGTTAGGGGCATAGACGTTCATGAATGAGACCTCCAAACCATTAATTATACCATTTACTAGAATAAATCTACCTTCAGTGTCTTTATGAACTGTAAAAGATGTGAAGTTCAAACCTCTATGAACTAAAATACAGACTACTCTCCTCTTTCCTGATTTGTGAGATGAATAAAAAGCCTTATCCGCCCAGGACTTTGTAAATTTTTCGTGTTCTCTATCTGATAAATGCGTTTCTTGAAAAAATGATCTCTGTCATTGGAGTTGTCTCAGCAGATTGAGAATTGTTTTTTTTTTTGGATGGGGCTATGAAGGCCATTTATATTATAACTTATTACCTTACACGGACCCATTGACCTGTATATGATACCAAGAATAAATCTGAAGGCACGAAAAGTCTAAGGAGAGTAACAATACATACATTTGTGTACATATAGGAGTATATATGCCTCTGTAAAAAAAAAAGGGGGGGGGGTTGCTAACCAAGAATGAGCAAATAAAACTGCTGTTACTGTCATACCTCAATCTTTGGTCCCTATCATGATCTCTGAAGAACAAGAACAAAGCATGAACACATCCCAAAGAGAACATGGGATTTAACAAGTAGGAAAAATATCACTTTACAAATCAAGAAAACTAAATCAAACTAAGAGTTTCTAGGCTGTATGCCTGTGTTTAGGCTACCATTCTAAGGTTAATAATAGGCGATGACACTCGCCTATTCTAGTACAGGGGTTAGATGTAAATACCCTTGAGCTCCAGAGACATATTTTACTCAGAATGATTTAAGCAGAAACTATTGCTGCCTTAGCTAAACATAATCATCAACATTTTTCTAGAAAACAGGTAATTTATCCTACCATCATTATGTAATTGACAATGGCAGTGACAGTTTTCATTAGTCCATCATTCATTCCTCCACAGAATTATAGTCCAAAAACATGCATACTTTCATCAGTTTAATCTGGTGGATAATTATTCATTATTTTGCATATGTTAGTCTTTGTGTCTTTGTGAATCATCCACTCGATGATTAATCCCTAGCCCGTGGAGCTACGATTACATCCTTGCTGTTTTTATGAACTTGTTGTGATGGTGTTCATCACAAAAGCCATGGCTTTCTCTGGGTCAATGAATTCTCTTTGATCGCCACTGAATGTGATCCGCAATTTGGCAGGATAGATGAATCCATAGCGAATGTCTGGCCGGTTGTTGATATGCTTTTTCACCTCTGTGAATGCTGCTTTAGCCTTTGCAACCTTTGCTGTGAAGTCGGGGAAGATGGCTATTGGGTGTCCATTAAACTTTAGTGGCACCATCTCTCGTGTTTTCTTTAAAATCTCCTCTCGATCTTGATAATAGTGCATGCGAACAATAATGGCTCGTGGATTTCCTCCTGGTCGTTTAGGTGTCAGGCTGCGGTGGGAGCGGTCAATCTGTAGTTCTCTTTCGATATTAAGCGCTTCTTGAAGCAATTTGCATACCGCTGCCATATTACTTGAGCCTGGAGTTTCAGCCACTCCCACGATCCGGACTTTGTTTCTCCTCATCCTTCCCTCTGTATTTTCACAGCTCTCCTCGAGAAATTTCACTTGGCTCTCAAGTTTAGTCACCTTTGTTTGCAGTGTTGTAGTTTCATCTGACCATGCTGACAGACCTTCCTCTACGTCCTTTATTGTAACATTCACTCGGTCCAATTTGGTGCGCATAGCTAATGCATTATTAGCTATTTCCGACCTCATTTTTTGTAACTCGTTTTTCAAGCTGTGAAGTCGGGGAAGATGGCTATTGGGTGTCCATTAAACTTTAGTGGCACCATCTCTCGTGTTTTCTTTAAAATCTCCTCTCGATCTTGATAATAGTGCATGCGAACAATAATGGCTCGTGGATTTCCTCCTGGTCGTTTAGGTGTCAGGCTGCGGTGGGAGCGGTCAATCTGTAGTTCTCTTTCGATATTAAGCGCTTCTTGAAGCAATTTGCATACCGCTGCCATATTACTTGAGCCTGGAGTTTCAGCCACTCCCACGATCCGGACTTTGTTTCTCCTCATCCTTCCCTCTGTATCTTCACAGCTCTCAAATGCATTATTAGCTATTTCCGACCTCATTTTTTGTAACTCGTTTTTCAAATAGTCGAAATCCTCTGCAAGAACTGCTTTAATTTCCGATCGCATTATCAAGCCGATTTCTGCTCTTATGGAGGTCAGGATTTCGGATTTCAACACATCTATGTCCATGTCAGTTTCACTGTGTTCACCTTGACGAGAGAAGAGGGTTTGGCTGGATTGGTTGACGGATCCCTTTCCAGTCGAGTCGCTAGGCCGCGAATTCCCGGTACCGTCGTACTTGAATTTTCTGAGTTTCGCTGTCATATTAGTATCTTTTGATGTCGTCTTTAAAGCATCAACGGTATCTCACATTTACCTTTTCACATACCTTTAGAATGTATTATTTCTGCGATTGCTCTTGAAATAATTACGTTTCTGCTGGAGCTCTCAAAAACGCGACTTACGCCATGCTTTGCTCACGAGCGCCCCCCACCCTTACATTTTTAATGAATATTGAAAAATTTAAGGGGGTCTGAATACTTTCCGTACCCACTGTATATTTTTTAGTTACGCTTAGGTTTTAGGCTTTAGTTCTAAGATTCTCACACATTAATCTTCCTAAAAACTGTACTGTTTACAAAATATCTACAAAACAATCAAAAAGGAATACAGTACTGTATGTGATTCAGTAAAAGGCCAATAATAAATCACAAACACTTTCCCTACTACAAGTTCAGAATTAGAAAAGTGATGAGTGAAACAGCAATGTACAATGATTTCATATTCATTCAAATGAATAGCAACAACAAAAAAGTGGCAGAATTATTCAGATGCACCAATTCGACTTTTTAATCGCAGGCTGTTTTGACCAAAGCCTCATGCTAACCACCACCTCCAATCACTGAAGCTGAATTTGAGGGGTTGAATACAGACCATTCATCATCAGCTGAGGGTAACGGAGTAATCACATAATTGAGCTGCATTAATATTTCAGCAGGCAGGGATTTAGCTGAATTAAATTAAACATGTATAGTATATTATGTTTTTACAACCATGCTGAAAACACCATCTTAAACCAGCCAATATAATATTTAAGCTGTCCACCCAGCCTGGCTGGACTGGTACTCAACTGGTTTAGCTGGTTTACGCAAGAAAAAAACATTTTGTGAGAAAATGGGAGAAGCAGAAGATTAATAGTGGAAAATTCCAAAATAATAAGCAGCTGTGCCAAATTAGTACTGGAATTTGACTCTATCAACATCATTCATATAATCAGACCAGACACGCGCAAATACAGACAGAAGTACCAAGAAGTATCATATGGGAGAATTGAAAACATGCTGGTATGCATGTACCACGATAGTGCAATGCCATTCTTTAGAAGCTTGAATTATTATGTATACATATGGTAATCATTCAAAAGCATGATAGGCTATATATCAAAGCAATATGGTATTACTATCACTATACCATGGTACCTCCACAGTACTTTTTTTCAAGAAGAAGACAGACAGACTGTAATCTGAGATCTAGATCTTTTCGAAAAGATGCAGTAGAAGCACATGACATCATCAAACTATTAATATAAGTAGGCTAACTCATAACATATGGACTGTACATAACATATGAACACATATAATCCAAAATACAAAGATTAATACAACTGAGTAGTGACTTTCTGAGTAAAAACATGAGTGGATGGATCACGAGCCATCAAAACAACAATCATCGAATGTATCAGTGTTGTGACTGAAGGCCCGTTGACATGCAAAACAACTTTATATCGCGCAGATAGACACACACACGACACTGGTGCAGCTAAATACCTGATGATCTTACCTGATCTCTTCATGCCGTGCTCCTCCACAGATATAAGGAGCTGCTGGTTTGCCGCTCGTGCCGCTGTCAGCACACACACATCCTCCTCAAACAACAAACCCGCTCTACTACTCCACACACACACACACACACAACTGCCCACGCTAATCGCTTTAAGTAGCTTGACTCCTTACAAACGCGCGATCCTTTGACGAGTTACACGGCTGAAGTAAATGTCATGGTCTTGCATGTACTGCATCGCAGCCCAGGAAGTTTCAGATTTGACAGTCTGGCTTCATAAAGTGGGCCACGTGACTGAAGCATTATGGGAAGTCTGGGACTTCAATGCGCGTGCTGCACACTCAAGAGCCTCTGTGTGTCATTTAATATATTCACACTGGGATTACAATGGTTTTAAAAGATTTTCCTAGTATAAGTATTTTTTTAAGAATCGAGCATTATTTATTTATTTGTTTGTTTGTTTGTTTGATTTTAATAAAATCGTTTTAAATTTAAATTGTATATTTTTATATATTTTTCTGTATTATAATTTGTGAGAATAAACCATTATTTGTTTGTTTGTATGTCCAATCATACAATATTTGTTTCTGGGAATTAACCATTAATTGTTTGTTTGCATGCATGTTTGTCCAGTTGTGCAATTATATTATTTTCTGAGCAGGCACGTGCACACATAGACATCAAAGGGGGCTTGAGCACCTGCCCTTTTTCTTCCTGAAAGAAAGTGGCCTTTTTTCTGGGAAGTGTTTTATATATATATATATATATATATATATATATACATATGTGTGTGTGTGTGTGTGTGTGTGTTTCTGTTTGCGCACAGCTCTCCCTGTCAAACAAATAAAAAATCTAAATATCAGGTCAGGTCGGGAAATGTTGAGACTGTCGAGTTCTGATGCCTTTCTCCCTCCGCGTCTCCGCAGCACAGCAGTGTAGCACACATTGACCTGCACATCACAGAAGTGAAGCCCTCCCTCCTTTTCCAGTTGTGTTTGTCTTGGTGTGGAGGTGAGTGGTGATGAACAAAAGACTACCCTTACCAAAAAGTAGTATACTTCAAGTTTATTTTAGTAAGTATACTTAAGTAAAGTTCAAGTATATTTTTAAGTATACTTTATGTAGCAAGTATACAAATATCAGTGTACTAGTAGTATACTAGTAAGTGTACTATTTCAATACTCCTTGGGACTTAATTGGCCCACTTTGTATATAAAAGTATACTTTTAGTATAACAGTAGTAAACTTTCAGTACACAACTAGTTTACATATATGTTTTTAGTTTGTACTGCAACTATACTAAAAGTGAACTAATAGGTATACTGATAGTTTACTAATTAAGTACCTGTAGCATTTTAGTATACTAAAGTATAGTCTCAGTAAACTACTAGTTTAGTAGTTTTATACTGCAAGTATACTCATAAGTTCTTTAAGTGAACTTTACATCATACTTTAAGTATACTACTACGTCCCTATTTAGGTATTAATTTGTATATATTTTGTTATATGAATATCTGAACATACAAAACATCAAAAGAACAGGGTATCTGCTTGTAAACAAAAACATTTTATTCTAGCTTCATGCATTCTTTTTTAAACACTTGAATGTGGGTAAGTTTCATAAATAAAAATTTAAAAAAGAAATTACATTTTGAACAAAAAGCTGGAAAAAGACTATGAATTGGATTCAGAATGATAATCAAAAC